>NC_083106.1:21758191-21912170 GCF_949774975.1 Lagenorhynchus albirostris | reverse complement strand
CATATCATTCTTTCCTTTCTTTCTTCCTGCTTTCTTTCCCTTGGCCCTAGTTTTATCTCATTAGCCAGCCTGTTCTACAGTTTTAAGCAGAAATTAGATTGCGTTGATATGTTTTTTCAGCCCACCAAATTTTCAAGAGCCACCTTACAACCAGCAACTTGTGCGACTGCATCCACAGACTTACACCTTTACCTTATAACCTGATATGCTTGTGTGTCTGCAGACACTTCCCTGGTGCGAAGTACACCCTCCAGATCATAACAGAGCCATTGTTTCTGTATAGTTTCCATAAGCGGGATCAAACCAAATTTATTTTTTAGTTGGAGATGGGAGTAATGTGTACCGAGGCAATAAAGCTTTTCGAATTCGAATCACAGACATCAAGATATGTTTATCCCGTCCCTTAAATCTTACAGCTACTTCCTGTGGGACTGGAAGGAAGCAGCGAGGAACTGTGGGATGCAGTGATTGGCTCATGGATCTACCTGGCCTATGTAAATGGCCATTGTCATATAGCAACCGTGCACGTTGTAATTTTCCTAACAATCCAGTACTTAAAGCTCTGAGGGATAAGACCAAGTCATTTAAAAAGAGGACAGTCATACAAATACTGCGTGATTCCTCTTATCTGAGGCATTTAAAATAGTCAAAGGTATAGAAGTAGACAATAGAACGATGGTTACCAGGGGATGGGGGGAGGGATATATGGGGAGTTGTTTAATGAACATATAAAGTTACAGTTATACAAGGGGAGTAAGTTCCAGAGATCTGCTATATAAAATAGTTAATAATACGGTATTGTAGACTTAAAAATTTGTTAGGAGGGTAGATTTCACGTTAAGTGTTCTTACCTCAGAAACAAAAGCAAATGAAAAAGGAACACAAGAAACTTGTGGAGGCGACGGATATAGTTATTACCTGGATTGTGATGATGTTAACACAAGTGTATACATAAGTTCAAACTCACCAAATTGTATACATTAATTATGTGCAATTGTTTCTTTACCAATTATATATCAATAAAGCTGGGGAAAAAAAACAGTAAAAAAAATAAAGAGGACAGTCATAAAAAACAGCTTAACTTTCCCAAAATATAAATGTTTTCATTTACTGCCAGACCATGAAAATGAACAATTAAACTATAGCATGTTTTCCCTAAGTAATTAAAAATAAAACCCTCAGTTTTCTTCCATACTCTCTTTTTTCTGAAAAGTGACAGCATCATTCTTTCATAAAACACTTGTTTTGCATCATTAATCTTTCAGGTATGTAAGCTTTAGCGTAATTCATTGAATTATTTCAACTGCATGTGTGTTTGAGCATGACTGTGTGTGTCGTAAGTCTAATATTAGATAAATAGATAACAGTAACACAGTCACTATTCAGAGATGACCTATAAGTAACCAAGGTTTGGCTTCCTGTTACTTTGAATGGTTAGTTTTTCCAATTTTGTTTAAATGTTATTATGAGTTTGTAATTATATATTACTCTTTCTGTTGTCATTTGATTAAATAATTAGTTTTACATGTATATGGATAGGTGCATTTTTCAGTGCTATTTTTCCATTTTCCACTGCGGCTGCTTTTATAAGATTCTAAACTTCTGGAAGAAAAACTTCCCAGAATTTATCTTTTCTGGTGAATTTCAGCTTTTCTGGTGAAATTCAGCTTTTCCAGATCACCACAACCTTGTTAAGAGTCTTTCTTGATGTATAAACTCTGTATTCACTTGTGTAAGATATTCCCAGAGTCTACCTTGCCCCATGACACATTCACCATATGAGAAATTTGAAAACATACCCCAGATTCATAATTATATCTTCTAATCTACAAATGTATGAAAAATTTCATATCCTCTGCTACATTTATTTGTAGTAAAGGTGATTTTCATATTTTTAACATTAGTACATTCTCATGTTGGCTAAATCAGAGGAATCAATATTTTCATATTCTTCATTCTCTAAAAGTATAAAACAGCATGAGAACTGTGTGTAAATGTATAACTGTGAACAGCATTATATTTTTCAATTTACATTTTAAATTGTGGCTTTAATTGTGACTTGCAAGTATACTGCCTCATCTAAATGGGAGCCGTAGGTTTTTCAAGAGGCAATGACAAGCCCTTTGGAGGTTCCCAAGATATTTCTCTGACCTCGTCAAATCCTGGAGGAACCGAAATGTTGGTCGGGGTAAAAGCTACCAGTGAGTCAAGTGGCACTGACTCAAACCCCATCCCGTGTGCTGTGGGAGTCCCACTTCCTCCCAGTGTTTTCAGGGATTCCCGGGAGAGGAGGATAGGGACGGTCCTCTCTGACCTGAGTCTCTGCGCCCACTGAATTCCATCACTTTGTGCATTTCTTGGTGTTACAGGGAACCTGTTACCAGCTCCTCCCTGCCTCCGCCAAACCTGGAACTGAGCCCCGTCTCATGAGTTCACACACGTACACTCATACAGATACCACTTCCTGGAGGTCTTTGTTTCAGTAGCAGATTTTATTGACATTTTGGTGAAAAGTAAAGAAAGTTAACATTATAGAATGAAAACTTATAACACAAACTTTTTTTCGTAGTTTAAGACCTAAAAGTTTAAACCAGATATTCCTTTTGGAATATGTCCCTTCTCCAAGAAGGCTCCGTTTTCAAACATCTGCATAATGGAGATGCCTTTCTCCTCCAACCAAGGCTTGAGTGGTTGGTCTTCATTCAAGATTTATCCCTAACCCAATTCTACATTTAAGGAAGAAAAGGAAGATTTTCCTACCAGGCCTGGACTTTGCAAGTCTGCCTCCCTCTGCACAGTGAAATTAAAATTAAGGCTTCGTATTCACATGCTAGAAAATGTTGACTTTTTCCCCTCACAACAACCCCTAACGCTTTTAAGTGGCACCCTTTCAGGTCTATAGGTATCAAAAAACTATGACCCCCAAACTCTTGCTGGCTTCTCATTTATGAAAAAACAAACCAAAAAAAGAAAAAACAGAGACCACCCCACCTGATACATACCTAGCTCTGAAATGACCACAGTAAGAGCCTCAGCACTATTCTGACTGGGCAGCCACACACCAGCGCCAGCCTCTGGCTGTCTCGGCTGAGCCCCTCCCTACCAATCAAAGAACCCAGGGCCCACCTAGAGGTTTGGTCACGGGGCCATGGTGGCCTCCATTTTCACTTGTGTCCCTAGCCTTGCAAACGATAGGAAGGGTCTGGTCATTTATTATGCATGACAATGACCTCCTCTCCAGTTTGTTAGGGCCCCAGTGGTTTTGCTCTTCTAGTTATACTGATGTGCAAAGAGCTTGGGTAACAGGGTAATGATAAAAAAAAATGTGCAACTCTCTCAAATAATGCTACATTTTTGTTTCATGGAGTGATCCACAAGAGTGCAATAAACGGAAATTCCAGTACAGGCATATCTCAAAGATTTTTTTGTGGGTTCAGTTCCAGACCACTGCAATAAAGCAAATATTGAGAGAAAATGAGTCACACGAATTTTGGGGTTTCCCAGTGCATATAAAAGTATGTTTATACTATACTATAGTCTGTTAACATGCAATAGCATTATCTCTAAAAAAGCAATGTAGATACCTTAATTAAAAAATTTTTATTGCTCTAAAAAATGCTAACCATCATCTGAGCTTCAGTGAATCATAGCAGTAACATCAAAGGTCACTGATCACAGGTCACCATAACAAATACAATAATAATAAAAAGTTTGAAATATTGTGAAAATTACCAAAGTATGACACAGAGACCCAAAGTGAGCAGATGCTGTTAGAAAAATGGCTTGACTCAGAGTTGCCACAAACCTTCAGTTTGTAAAAAATGCAGTATCTGCGAAGTACAGTGTAGGGAAGCACAATAAAATGAGGTACGCATGTCCTGATTTACACTGTTGTTTTTAGCCCCTAAGATTGAGCTGAGATTCTAAGTGCCATCAGTGACCTTTCTAATAAAACAAAACACCGTTTTCATGAAAAGAGAGATTCTTACAACTGCTTCTCATGTTTTTGGTAGGACCTTCAAGGAACTGCCTCACAGTTGGATTCAAAAAACACTAAAGTTCTCACCTTCATTACCAATATTGGGTGTGGAATATCTGCTATTTTTTCAGCAGCTACCCTCCTGACATATGTTGCTTTTGAGTAAGTATTTTTTTTCTGTCTGCCAAATCCAGAGCTAACTGTCCCAGAATGTGAATAAGAGAATTGCCTCAGCTTTTAAAAATACATATACACTTTGTGACTCACACACAGTGGTTCAGTTTTAATGTTCAGATTTCTTATAAGATATATCACGAATTTCCCACCTTTAGAATCTTAAGTTATAGTTACTATATTTCTATTTAAAATGTATTTAAGCCTGTTAGAGATGATTAGCATTTAAGCAAATAACAATTGTATGAAATGCTTTTTACATGGTAAAAGATGAAAACATTTGCTTCACAAATCTTATAAAATTGGTTTTGAAACAGGAAATTTTTTTAAAAAAAGGATCCTGACCTTATTAAAAATCAAGAAACTTCAACAAATTTTAGGGAAATTGCTTTTCAACAAAGATATTATTTTTTGTAAATCTAAAATTTTTCCTGGATTAAAAAAATCAGTCTGGGCTTCCCTGGTGGCGCGGTGGTTGAGAGTTCGCCTGCCAATGCAGGGGACACTGGTTCGTGCCCCGGTCCAGGAAGATCCCACATGCCGCGGTGCGGCTGGGCCCGTGAGCCATGGCCACTGAGCCTGCGCGTCCGGAGCCTGTGCTCTGCAACGGGAGAGGCCACAACACTGAAAGGCCCGCGTACCGCAAAAACAAAACAAAACAAAACAAAAAAAATCAATCTGTTGTAACCAAGTAGAAATTTTGGAAACAGTTTTGAAATAAAATTAGTGTTTAAAAAAGTCTTTATAATTTGCTAAATACTCCTATATCTTTAGCCCTCCTCCTAGTGGAACCATGTCATAAAGATGGTACTACCTAGGCTATTGCAGAGCTGTATAAGATACGAATTTACTGCCTGTGCTTAAAAGATTTATTTACAATATTATTTTCATATATCTTTCTTTTGTCCTTTATAAGAAAATTACGAAGGGATTATCCCTCCAAAATCTTGATGAATCTGAGTACAGCCCTGCTGTTCCTGAATCTCCTCTTCCTCCTGGATGGCTGGATCACCTCGTTTCATGTGGATGGACTTTGCACGGCCATTGCAGCCCTGCTGCATTTCTTCCTTCTAGCTACCTTTACGTGGATGGGGCTAGAAGCGATTCATATGTACATTGCTCTGGTTAAAGTATTTAACACTTACATTCGCCGATACATACTGAAATTCTGCATCATTGGCTGGGGTAAGCCTCCTAAATTTTGTTTTCTTTTTGTCCATCATGGAAATCACTAGGTTCTCATAGGAAAATCCTATTTTGAAAGAATAGCACTGCTAAAAGAAACTTCAAAATTGTGAATGATGTGGATGTGATGTACATAACCTAAGGAAGGGGCTTCCTCAGAACGGTGTTTTTAAAAACTGTTCAACATTCCTCACTAAAGTCAGGAGTAAAGGGAAAAAACCCTTGCTCTCCTGAGTCACCACCACCTTATTTCCTGTGTCCAGAGCCAGCCCACGCAAGTCTGAAGAGGCAGCTGGCAGACAGTGGTGCATTTCTATTATATTTCAAAATAGAAAGGCCAGCTCAGACTCCTAACTCCACTCGCCCTAAACACATGCCCATGTCCTGGAAACCTGAGCAAGAAGGTTATTTTTGTGTGTGCAACCAGAATACTGACAGAATTCTTGCTTTGAGCTTCTTACCATGATTCCTCAGCCACACATGGACAGCTGTGTTAGCCTGTTTGCAGTCTTCTAATTGGGCTCCTTTATCTGGGTTTTGTATTGGGCCAGGCATTTTCGAGCTTTCTCACAAATCTCTTTTTCAGATAGCCATGTAGAAATGAGATGTTCCCAAGGTGGTTAGTACCACCTTAGGAGGCAACAAAAGCACCTTTCAGGGAATTCAGGTGGTGTAGCGTTTCCCCACTGAAATGTACATGGAAATACTATATTGGCCCTCTTGAGAGAAAAGACTATAAAGACTTTATGTCCCCATTGTTTTCCCCCCAACTTTTTCTAAAGACTTTTCTTTCTATAGAAAGGGGCAAAATGAAGCTGTAGTTACCTTCTTACCTGAACTCAGGCAGTCTGACAGGTGTCATTAATGAAACTACGTTTTCTGGTGCAGCATACAGTATAAATCAGGTCCTGGTACTCTAGTGGGTACCAGTAAGCAAACAGAATATTTAAATATCTGTCATTTAAGAGTAGGTTTAGATTGTTTCTAATTAAAGTTGGATGTTTCACACCACAAAAGGGATTTTATCGTTGTTTTTAACCAAGTTGCCTGTTCTAAGAAATTTGATTCTATGATATGCAGTGTTTTCTTTCTTTTTTTCCCCGTTGCCATTATCAGTCTTATAAAGCAGTCTACAGATGCTTCAGAAAAGTTGTTTCTATCATGGTCTTGTTATAACAGGTCTGCCTGCCTTAGTTGTGTCCATTGTTCTAGCAAGCAGAAACCAAAATGAAGTTTATGGAAAAGAGAGTTATGGAAAAGAACAAGGTGATGAATTGTAAGTAATAAAAACTTGTTGGGAATTTATTTGTGATGAGTATATATCCTCTGTTTGCTGAAGTTTAGTGTGAGTTTCCATCCCAATAGTGAGTGAGCTTCTATTTTGGAAGGTTAAAGTGTACTTGCATGTCTTTGCCAAGGTCTCTACTACACCACAGATGAATTCAGTTGAATGCTCTGAACCGTGTGAGCTGCTTTTCCATATTAATGTTGTGCTTTCTCATTGGGGGGAATTCAGAAGAAGTGTAAGATACTATCTTCTAGACACAGAAGACCTATTCTATCTGAGGAGATTCTGTAATACTCCCACCTCCTTAAACCACACACATCTTCGAGAGAGTTAAGTAGCAGCATCAGACAGTGAAGGATTCAGTGCCAATATGAGTGTTGTGTGGAAGTGGAGAGAGTGGATCTTGAATAATTTGGAAAATTCCCTTCAGGCTGTGAGATCACTGAAGCTAAGGTTTTTAAACTCTTCAGTTTTGGCAATTAGTTCTCTTGCATTTTATGTAGTACATGGTACTCAATATTATTATTTGTTGATTGAATGAATTACTGACTGAATAAAGAGTTTATTCCAGACTGTGATGCCACATTTCTGTGCACATTTCATGGATGGATAAAAATTTTATATCCAGTCAGTATCCAATCCTGTTCCATTCCTCCTGGCCTTCCCGTTTATATTTCCAAAGTAGCAGTCCAAAGCCCCCACGAGAACTAGTCGGAAATAAAGGATCTAGGTCAGGAATTTCAGATTCTAGGGGAACTTCCATATGGAAAGAAAGATTAGCTCCAGGGACAAGCAGTGTCATTTGGGGGACCTTTAAAATAAGATATATTAAAAGTAGAAGTCAATACATATGTTCTAAATAAGGGAACTTAAAAAGTATGTGAGTCAACTCTTATAGAACTTTAAACTACGACTTATTAAGTTGTTGTGGCAGCAACAACTTTCATTAATTGAGCATTTACTATATGCCAGGAATCAGGTTATAGGACTCAAAGATGTTCAAGACAGCTTTTGCCTTTGTGAAGGTTGTGTTCCACGGTGAAAGACACAACCAAAATAATGACCACTTACATTCGAATTTTAAGATTCATTTAATTGTCTTAAATAATTCTTCTACTATTTTTTGGTACCTAAGAACTTCCATAGTATTAGTTAGGCACTGGGGCATCCACAAATTGCAGTATTTTAATTTTACTCTTAGTTCCCTTTAAAATTACTTTCATCTATTTTCCAATCTATATCATTCTGAATATCAAGTGTATCCTTCCTGATCTTGTATCCTTCCTGATCTCATAAGGATGTTATGATTGATGTAAGCCTTTTAATTGTGTATGAGAAGTGTCAGCATGAGAATATCAGCGTTCTACAATAAGGTCTTGCCTCAACTAAGCCAATTATATTAATAGGAATTATTTTGTCCACAGTAATGGAATCCACAATTATGTGTGTCTTAAATAAGTAGGAGTTACTCTTCTCACATGATAAGACATGATAAGATTTGGAAGAAGGCAACAACTGGCATTAATTTTGTGGCTGAAAATGTTAGGACCAGCAATTCTACAGCTCTCTTGGCCTTTCTTTCCTCGATATAAGATGATGACTATAGCTGCAGAGCTTGCATTCATGTTTGAAGCAGAAAGAAGGAATAAGGGCTTTGCCAGCTGAGTCTGTCAAGAATAGGTGTAAAAAAATCCCTTAGCAGACTCTGCTTCCATTATCATTTTGTAGAACCATGTCCACATGGCCCTCCTTTAAATACAACGGAGACTGAGATAGTTTCCCACCCTCAGGAGTGCAGGCGCATAAGAGAAAGGGGGTAGACATGGTTTGGGGTGAGCCAAACAGAGTGTCTTCATGCCAAGTCAGAGTTCAGGAGACCACCTTGTTTTCTTAACTGTTGACTTAAATAACTAGGTATTAAGAGGATGACTATCCAAAACAAAGCAAAAAACAAAAACAAAAATCTATGTAAACATTGAGGAAGAAACTGAGGCCCAAGAAAATGAAGTGACTTTCTAAAGGCATTTGAGGAAGGCCCAGCTATGAAATCTGCAGAAGCCCAAACTTAGCCAGGAGGAGTCTTAGGTAAACAGGGCATGATGATAAATCTCGTTCTTTCTTGTCTCTTCTCCTTTAAGCTGTTGGATTAAAGATCCTGTCATATTTTATGTGACCTGTGCCGGGTATTTTGGACTCATGTTTTTCCTGAATGTCGCCATGTTCATTGTGGTGATGGTGCAGATCTGCGGGAGGAATGGCAAAAGGAGCAGCCGGACGCTACGCGAGGAGGTTCTAAGGAACCTGCGCAGTGTGGTCAGCCTGACGTTTCTACTGGGCATGACATGGGGGTTTGCTTTCTTTGCCTGGGGACCTTTGAATGTCCCTTTCATGTACCTTTTCTCCATCTTCAATTCTTTACAAGGTAAGATAAATGGTAACCGCACCATTTTCCCTTTCTAATTTTACCATATTTGCAAAGAGCTTCACTGTTGGACAGATGCCATGCTAAGTTTCTAAGTCACTATCCCAAGTGCTGAGCACAGTTCCAGGCACAGGGTGGGTACTCGTGAAAAAGACCTCGAATGGAGAGAAGAGGTAGAACATCAGTTTGTTTATTTGTTTTCAGTGATATATATACCAAGCACCTAGAACTATGCCTGGAATATAGTAGGTGCTCAATAAATATATGTTGTTGCATGAGTGGATATAGGCAAGGAGGTGCCCAATGGGAAGTGTAAAGAGAGGCACAGATGAAGTTTGCTTTCTTTACAGTTTTGCTGAGTGTTGGTGTTCTCCATGGAACCATGTGGGTGTAGTGCTCTTGGCCAGAAGAATCTTTAGACTCTGTGCAGGGACAGAGCAATTCACTTTGATTCCTTGGTTCCTTGGATTTCAGAAAAAATACCAACAATCTAGTTCAGAAATGCTTATTTTTTCATAAGATATGGCAGTCAATTCAACAATCTAACAAATGGCTTGCTCTGTTCAGAAGTACAAGGCTTCCTTCAAGGAGCTTACTGTCATGCTTCAGATTCCGTAACACTTACCCTAGTGTACTGTAGGATGAATTTAACTTTAAAAAAATTTTTTTTATTGACGTATAATTGATTTACAATATTGTGTCTATCTCTGCTGCACAGCAAAGTGACTCAGTTATCCACATACAGACATTCTTTTTTTTAATATTCTTTTCCATTATGATTTATCCAAGAGATTGGATATACAGTAGGACCTTGTTATTTATCCATTCTAAATGTAATAGTTTGCATCTGCCACCCCCAAATTCCCAGTTCATCCCTCTCCCTCCCCACTCTCCCCTTTGGCAACCAAAAGTCTGATCCCTATGTCTGTGAGTCAGTTTCTGTTTTGTAGGTAGGTTCATTTGTGTCGTGTTTTAAATTCCACGTGTAGGTGATATCATATGGTTTTTGTCTTTCTCTTTCTGACTTACTTCACATGGTATGATAATCTCTAGTTGCATTCATGTTGCTAAAAATGGCATTATTTCGTTCTTTTTTATGGCTGAGTAGTATTCCATTGTGTATATGTGCCACATCTTCTTTGTCCATTCCTCTGTTGATGGACATTTAGGTTGTTTCCATGTTTTGGCTATTGTGAATAGTGCTGCTATGAACATAGGAGTGCATGTATCTTTTTGAATTATAGTTTTGTCCGGGTATATGCCCAGGAGTGGCATTGCTGGATCATACGGTAATTTTATTTTCAGTTTTCTGAGGAACTTCCACACTGTTTTCCATAGTTGCTGCACCAACTTACATTCCCACCAACAGCGTAGGAGGGTTACCTTTTAGGATGAATTTAACTTTTAAGCTTAATTGAACATAAAGTATTTTTTTGAAAACTCAATAACATTCTATAAGACATTGGATATACCCTGTGTTGTTGATGAAACTCCTTAATGTTGGAAGCTCCATGAAGCCCACACTCCAGTAGGAATGAGGTGACAAAGTTTGGAATCTTTTTGAGCAGGGCAGTATTACTGGCTTACCTGAAGCTACCGGTCACACACTTGAAGGTGTCTAGGAAAGGAAGACCTGACTAAAGTTGAACAAATCTGAGCTGGGATGGAAAGTGTGGAAATCAGGTTTGTGCTTCTCACCAGGAGAGATGCCTAGGTAGGAGCTCCCAACAGGTGTGTTCTAAGAAAAGTCTGTATTTACCTGCAGGAGAGTGTTTACTGCTCTGTATCATACATATCTGTTTTGCTTCTCCTCCTACGTTTCCCACTAGCTCATGAGCTCCTGTAGAAAAACCTGTCACTTAGAAGGTGCTCAATAATTATTTGTTAAATCAGTAACTGGATTGGTGGATGAAGAAGGGAGAGGCTTTGGGGATGGTCTAAATTCAATCTGAGACTCCTCCAGCATAAATATGCATTAATTAGTTGAGCAAATTTTATTCAGATCCATTCTCCCATAACAGAGGAACTATGTAGGTTCATTATCTTTAGTGAATAAAATAATAAGCCTCAAGTACACCTCCAGAAGTTGGAAACTGAAGAGGTAGCATATGAATACCTCTGCACTGGGATCCACCTTTGTAAAGTGAGTTTTCCTCTTTTTAATCTCTTCTATCATACACAACATAAAAGTGCCTAGACAAATATTGACAAAAATGTCCATTAACATTAGAAAATTCCATGGTTTTATATTTCAGGATTGTATATGAAAGGCACATTAATCTGCCAGCCCAACCTTGTTTTTGCTTTTAGAATTTCCTGGCAGTTTCAGCAACCTTCAACAGTTACAGTTGTCTGTTCAGCTCTGTTTCCATTAATGAGAATCGGGGTGTTTTATTTTTCCCAGCGTAGGTCTTCTCTCAGGAGGGAAAAATGTTGTAAACCATCATAGAGTGAGTGTTCTTCATAAATCACTGACTTTTAAGGCTGATTTTAAATGATATAAATTCAGAGCAGATTTCTGCCCATCCAATGATATCAAAAACACCTCCTAAAAAGGAAATGTAAATTAAAAGACAGTGATACAGAGCACATGAGTCTAACAATTCCTTACTGGCCAGCCTTGTACAAAAGCTTCAGAGGACACCATGGAAAGCCATTTAATGGTTTTTATTTGCATCATTTTCAGAACCTTCCATGAGAGACTTGGTTGTTAAAGGTATATGCTTTATTAAGAGAAGCATGTAGAACGTAGACAGTTTAAAGAAACGATTCGGTGAATGCATGTTGAACTTAGGTGAACTACGTTGTGTCGACTTCTTTCTAGTATTCTTTATTCCACCAAAAAAACATGACCTGATCCCTTTGTCTCATGGAGCTTATATTGTAGTAGGAGAGACTAAGGTTAATCCAATATGTCACTGTATAAAGTGTACATGGTGGTGTTGAGAGTGCACATGACAGAAGACATGATGTCTAAGCTGAAATCTGAAGGATCAATAAGAATTAACTAGGTGAAAGGTGGGAGTAGGAGTGAGGAAAACTGTTTCAGGTAGAGGGCACTTCGTGTGCAAAAAGTTTGCTGTAGTTGGTGATTATAGCACATACTCAAGGCATTAAAAGAAAGACCATATAAGCTGAGAACCCAGAAAGAGCAGGAGAGTGGCAGAGCAGTGGGTGTGACACAAAAGGGAGGCAAAGGCTAGACCAGGAGGCTCTCTGTTTTGATCTTCATAAGGGCAATTGGAAGTCCTTGAAAGGTTTTAGGCCTGTGGAGTGATATGAGCAGATGTACATTTTGTAAAGATGAAGCTGGACATAATGTAGAGAATGGATTAGAGCAGCCCAATAGAGACTGTAGATGAGAGGCTATTGCAATGGTCCAGGTAAGGTAAGGTGTTTTAGACTATGGTGGGAATGGGGGAGCTAGAGATACATGAGCAGAGTCAAGAGAAATTTAGAAAGTGTGCTACTGCAAAACACTTATCATTGGCTTGGTCATTAAACTCTTATTTTTCTGCAGTGATTAGGATAAGAAAGCTTCATGTTAATGCGATATTGTAGTGAACTGAAGCCTGTCATTATAAGAATTAGCAATGGCTAAAGGTTTATAATGTAATGCAATATTCTGAAACCTACAACTATGCCAAAGTAAATTTTAATCTTCTCAGATTTGGCTTATAATTGAACATCTTAAAATCAGCAAGGTCACAAGTCACCCTGTAGTGTTACAGAGGTGGGACCTGTGAGGACAAGATGTGTTTGAGCAGTGGTGTCAGGGCACGTGTATCAGAGGAGTGGCTTTTGCTAACAGATTTCTTTTCACTTTTGTGTATGTCTTTAAAGATTTTTTTCAAAGATGTTAAAAATCCATTTTATCTTTCAGGATTCTTAGGAATACATGTATGTATGTATGTGTGTGTGTACAAAGACATATACATGTATAACTATGTCAGTACTCATATATTTGTATAGCTTATATATTAAAGTTTATATATGTATTTTTATTTTAGATGTTTTATTTTTGTTTATTTTCAATATGTATTTTTATTTTTATATGAATTTTTATTTTTTAGGTACACTTATAATTATACAATTTAATTCCAAAAAATCATGGTAACTGGATATGATAAAATTCTTATAGTCTGTGTGGCTCTAACTAAAATTTTACCTACTTGAATAAGCAAATGAAGTCACTCGAATCCAGGCTTAAACCAAGTTTATTATTTTCTAATTTTCCACCGTATATTGCTTTGTTCTTTTTTCTTACCTACTTCATTTGATTGTTATATATTAATCATTTCACTGAATTTTTAATTCTAAGATGAAAAGATAAACATACCTTCTCTTAACGAGGCACAATTATGTTTCTAACTCCTTTTACTACCTTTGCTGCTTTCCCAGGATGAAAGTGACAAATCATTTTATTAGAAATTTTAATTTTTTCTAAAGAATACAACTTGAGAAAATTATATGGTATACAAATTGCTATTCAAAAGAGAACAGATGTTTGATGAAAGTACGTCATAATTCACATGCCTGAGAACATTAGCCTGTACTTAAAGAAATATAATGTAATTCATCCTAAAGAAGTAAAAGGCAATTCTCTGGTTGCTGAGAAGATCTTGGCCAGAGTCCTCTTGGGCATCTGTGTCCCTTGGCGATATTGATGTGTTTGCAGGATTGATTTATTGCTCTAAGATGCAGCCTGTACACATTGCTGCTTAGTATACAAACGATGAACAGTATCTCGGAATGTATGTTTTTTTCATTACCGTACAAAAGTATTTGACATTTTTGATTAGATTAGGTTTCTCCAATATATAGAGAGGTTTAACTCTCTTGACAAGTTCATCAGGATCTAAAGTCTAGCCCCATACTGAGAGCTTAATCTTCAACTTTAGTTTTCCATGCACGTGAAACAATATTGATTGTTTTGGGGGTAATCAGCCCATCTTCTGTACGTATATATGACAGCATAATACCATGCAGCATATGGTTGTGCAAATAGAAGCTGCAATGGCGAACACAGAAGGGTATCATCAGAGGTCATGTATGCCAGTAATTCATTCAGTAATATTAAGATACCCAGAGCAACAGAAATAACATATTTGCACAGTGCATTGTGGTTCACAAAGACTTTCACACAACATCTGTGATCTAATTCTTGTAGCGAATCTGAAAAGTAGGTCCCAAGAAAAAGGGTATCCGCTCCATTTACAGATGAAGAAACAGGCTTAGAAGAGTTAATGACTTACCTAAGATCAGTGTACTATTTATAACATAGCATATATGAAAACAGAAAAGCACATTATTAGATGACAAAGCATGAGCCAAAAAAATAAAACCAATTACTGCCCTTTCAACATTTTATTTCAAAGTTTCTAGGAAGTGAGTCTCTATGTCCTTTTAAAAAAATTGTTAATAAATGTACATTTAATGAATCAATGGAAATTTACTCTCTTACCCTTATTCAGCAAAAACCATCTATAGAAATGTATTTATCATTATTATTTTAATCCTATTGGTAAACTAAGAAAATTAAATAAAATGATGGGTTAGGAGCCTCCTGACGGTTAAGCTGGGCCACGATCACATGTACAACACACACGGTGAATCGGCGCCAAGGTAAAGAGATGAACCACCTTTAAACCCGTTAGCATCTGAAATGGCATCATGTTGGCCGAGACATTACACACTGCAAGGAAATAAATTACTCATCTTTTGGCAGAGCATTTTGTGCCACAGAGAAATAATTTTCTAAAGGGCACCTTGTCGAATGAAAGGAGGATTCAAGAGGTTCCCAGAGAGAGTCATAAACTCTAGAGATTCCCCAGCCCAGCAGCCAGCTGGCTACGTCTGTGTGACAACAAAACAGATGAGCTGTTGGAAGATTTGGACTTAGGCTTGCTGGGAAGCTCAGAAGTTATCTAGATCGTTTTTGTCAAAGATCAGTTATCGAGACCACGTATCCTTTTTTGCCCCAACACCTTGTTTGATTAATTCTTGATGGATTCCATCTCACAGTCTGAAAAGTTATCTATATCTGCAGTCTTCCCCTTCATTGTGTTTCTGGATCTTTATTATCCAGGGTAAGAAAAATCAACTTAGGTCGTTTGTCAGAATGTATTGATGATGAGCCTTGCTGAAAGCGTCAATGGCCCTTGGCTGGTAAAGAACTCATTAGGAAATGAGCACCTAAGGCGTTTGTTTTGTTTTGTTTTCCTTCACCAGACTTCTTGAAAGTGGTTTTGTAGACCAGTAAAAGGATGACAATACATGTTTCCCTGAATTTTACAGTATGGCATTTATTTTCAAATCCAAGGGAAGCTTGGGCAGTTTTTTAAAAACTTTTGATAATCGGGCTAGAGATCTGAGAACATCCTTTTGGCTACTTGTTTTACATTTGCTCCACATGTTTCTGCCAAAACTCAACCTAAGAGAATGAATTCTATGTGGGAGCCAAATTCCTAGCCAAAATACTGAATGTAAGGATATCTTTATTTTTCCTAAATAAATAGTTAAACAGCTCTTATAAAGACCAAGATTAAACACAAGCCTATACAGTCTGGATATAAAGCCAGTACTTTAGAAGGAAGCTTTTTTTTTTTTTTCAAACCCACTACTTGACGAGATTTCTCAGAGTGTTTCTCACTCCACATTTAGAGGTTTAGAGCACCCTCTTGGGTGTCCCTTCTCCTTGTTTTTTGAGTCAGGCTTGGCCCCTGGTGTGCTTCTCTAGGAGGGCCTGGCGAGGTGGAATTCCTTATGTTTTCCTTCCTACCAGGACTCACAGACAGGCCCTCTTTCCCACATGCCTGTAACGCCCTTCCTCCATCATAATGGAAAAGGCCATTTATTTTAATTGAGAAAATTGCAAGATTTGCTGAGAATTAAGATATCTTGAATTCATATATTGGTCTAAGTTATTTTTAAAAGTGAGCAGAAACCTCTGGTTAGTGAAAAATGGAGGTTAAAGGAAGGCAAGGGATGAGCAGGTAGAGAACTGGTTAGGATCTGTTCATTTAAAGAAAGTTTAAATTTTTTCTTGTTTTAGCATAAAATCTGGGTTTGTATGGGTAAGATAAAGAATCCAAGCAGTTATCAACCTGAAGAAACTATTGCTAAGGAACTGGCTTACATTCATCAGAGCGGTCATTTTCTGGGCTAAAATTCACCCCAAAAGGGCCATTGTGAAACTAGCACAAGCCTGTCAAGATGAAGCAGTGACTTTGCCTCTGATTTCTATCTTTTCAGTCATTTTAGCGTCCAGCTTTTATGGGCAATGTTCCCTACTCCTTGGTCAGTTAAATAAAGCTGTAAGGCGCTATGAGGAGTAAAAACCAATTATTCTGGTCCCTGGTCACAGCTTTCCAGAAAACTAGAAGAGCATATTTTTCCAGGTGGTATGAAGAGCCTCTTTGAGGTGCGTGGGTTTATATAAAGATTCTCAAAGGGGAAACATTTGACTGAAATGAGCATTGAAAGAGAGCAGAGCTGGGGATTAGAATCAAACAGATCCCCTTGGATGCCAATGTAAAACTCTTTAAAGTTTTGTGATTTTAAGTGCTGCTCTGGAACCAAAATCTGTAAGTAGATGGAAAAAAAAACCCTCAAGACTGAAGAGGGACTAGCCCTCTGTTTTTTCACTTTGGCCTCCAAGTGCCCTTGGCTCTCCTGCTGCATTTTCTACTCCTCCTTCTTGCAGTGTTCAGAATTTCTTTCCATACGGCATGTGTGCTCTTCCAGATGTGGATACCTTCCACGTTTCCCACAGCTGAACTCTAAGAGGGATATTTTGTCCTAAAATAATCTTGGGATAATATTTATTGCCAGACTGATTTAAATTCATGTGAAAAGGGCTAGTTACTACAAATAGTAAAATAACCTATTATGAGAATCCTATTCTAATTTAAAATGGAAACATACCTCATGGCTAAAGAATCTGCATAATACCTTGGAATTTTAAAATATATTTATTCCAGAGAATTCTAATTTCTCACGCCTATTATCTGCTTTTGTCCCATAGCATCACAACTCATAGTGGGAGACAGAGCATGTAAATGACTTCGATCAAATAATTTTAGAGGAGGTGTATCAGATTTTAAATCTAATTTATATACGTGTCTCTTAAACTTAGTGGATGCCTGTATATTTACAGGTTGCTTAAAAGTAGGCAGTGTCATCTAATGCTATGTAATTATGATACAGAACAGCACTGCACAATCTAAAAAATTGTTTTATTAAGTCAGTTTTTCTTGGCTTTAACCTACTCCCATGTGACTGTGGTCAGCATCAGAGCCTCAAAATAATTCACATCTTAATATCCCCGCAAGGCCAAAGGAGCAAATCCAAGAACTAGGTCTCTTCCAGTGTCCTCAAAACACCAGACATACGCTCTGAAGTTTTTCCTCCGATATATATGACATTTATAAAAACTTCTGAGTGTTAAGGGAAACAACATCTAGAAATTTTCAACTTCTGCCTCAGCTAAAAGAAAATCATTTGCTCAGTGTGGGACCCGAGAGCGAGTAATGCCAGGATTGATGCCTTAGAACCAAAGTCCTTAATTGGAGTTTATAATCTTTTACAGCTCTGATACGTGAGTTTGTTAAACAATTGTTTAAGAAACACGTGGTTAGCTATATTTTCAGCTGTAGGACAAAAATACCTCCAACAACAAATTCTGCAAATTCTGTCCCAGTTCACAAAAATAGAGTCAAGCCAAGGCAAAGGATTCCTTCTCCAACCACAGACTCCTTCATCTGTAACCTATGATGACGTCACCTCAAGCTTCCATGCCTTCTGCTCTCTTTACTCTGAAACTGCCACCACCTCTTAAAGACTTGAAAGGTTCTCAAAGGGAAACCCATCCACATTTTATATATTCTTTGGGTATTCACACTACCCGTGTTACAGAACATGTGTGCTTATTAAAGGGATTTTCTGTGTTAGCAAGCAAGTTAGGGACTTGGGGGTTTGTCCGTGAGGAAGGCTTTGAAAGGCAATCAGATTTAGTCAGAGTGTGAAGATGGGGTCCGAACCCAGTGTCTATCCTGTACTCCCTGGGAAGGTAGATCCACCTGCAGGTCCTGATTCTGAGGGGTTTTGAGTGTGGAGCAAAGTCTTTCTCCCACTCTGAGACCTGTCACGTCCGAGCTCCAGGCCAGGCTGCAAGTCGATTTCTTGTCTCCAGCTCTCCCTCCCCAACCCAGCTTCCCTCCTTGTCCACAGCACAGGGACTTTCAGGAGGGGTGTGTGTAGGTGTGTATTTTCTGAATGAATGAAATTTGATTCATATTTATTAGAGCTTTCTTTTAAAATTAGAACTCCCCTATCCTATCTGATATCATCTTAGACAAATAACTAGGTCACTAGGATATATTTTCTTCACTAATTATTTTATTACTAATAATACTTTATTAGTAATATAATAATAAAATAAGTGTTTTACTTAAATAAATATGTATAAAATTATATAGTAATAATAATAAATAAAATGGTACTATTACTGATTACTAATACTACTTAGGTCATTGAATGCCTTATTTATACTTCTCAGAGGTAAATGTGTTTGAATTTCCCAGGAATTTTTTTTTTTTTTTTTTTTTTTTGTGGTACGCAGGCCTCGCTCCGGACACACAGGCTCAGCGGCCATGGCTCACGGGCCCAGCCGCTCCGCGGCATGTGGGATCTTCCCAGACCGGGGCACGAACCCGCGTCCCCTGCATCAGCAGGCGGACTCTCAACCACTGCGCCACCAGGGAAACCCCTCCCAGGAATGTTTTAATAGGCTAGTCGTCTATTCGAAAGCAGTGACCAAAATTTAGTATTTTCATAATGGCATTCCTCTATGAGTCAACATATGTAATGATTTTCAACCAGTAACTTCATTAGGAATTTATAAAGCACCTTCTAAGTAAGTGTAAGCCCCTACCCCTAAATACATTTAAGGCATTCAGATGTACATGTAAGTATTCAATTAACTCATGTAGAATAGATGATGGTTACTATTCATTCATTCAACAAACATTTATGGAGTTCCCGCTTAGTTCCTGGCATCATTCTGGGAATGGCTAGTACAACACTGGACAGACAAACATCCCTGTGCTCTTGGAGCTTATTATTTACTAGCAAGAGACAGTTAAGCAAAGAAATAAATGAATAAATTAGGAATACACGAATATCAGGTAATGATCTGTGCTATAGCGAAAATAGGTGTGTGCAAGGGTGTGATCTAAAACATAAAAAATAAAAAGTTGATGATGGCCTTTTTGAGGAGTTAACAATTGATCTGAGGCCTGAATGACAGGTAAGAACCTGTTAGGGAAAGCTTTAAAGGAAGAGCCTTCAAATTATTGGGCAGAAATGAGTTTGATGTGTTCCTTTGAGGGTAATGATGAAGAAGACTCCTATTTAGAATATCAGGGGTGTGAGATGCAACAAACTGGAGATGCAGCCAAATGAAGATGTCCTGCAAGCAGTGTGGGTTGGAATCCTGGTGGTGGTGGTGGGGAGAGAAGGCAACGGGGGCACATATAAAAAGTAGTGTATGGTACTTATACAGCATGATTAGTACCTACTGGGACAGTGTAGCCGTAGAAAAGATGGAAATCCAGGGCTGAGTCATGGATGTGTCAGCCTTTAAAAGTAAAGCCGAGGGATGTGCTACAGAGACCAGGAAGCAAATTAAGAAGACACCTAGGAGAAAGTGGTACCAAGAATGTATTTCAAAAATGAGAGAATGGTCAATTGTGTTGAATACTGTTCAGAGATCTAGTAAAACAGGAATGAAAACTGAGTTAGCAATAGGGAAGTCCCTGTGACCTTCACAAGAGCAGTTGTAGTGGCCTTGTGGCTGTGGATAGTAACCTATTTGAAGCAGGTTGAGAAGAAAAGAAATGAGAAAAGGTAGAGATGGCGAAAGTTAACCATTTCACGTTGTATTGAGAAAGGGAATGAAGAAGTGGAAGCTGGAAGAAGATTGGGGCTCAAAGGAGAAATTTTTTGTTCGATTACTTAAAAGAGAGTTACTAGAATATGCTTGTAAGTAATGGGAATAACCCAAGTATGGAGGAATAGAGGGAGAAATTGAGGCAGCAAAGGGAGAATAAAAAGGCAGAAGCAAATTCCTTGAAAAGTTAAAAGGGGTTGGCTCCCAAAGCACGAATGACACAATTAGTTTTTGATAGATGCAGGGAGCGACTAAATATGAAGATCACTTGCCAATACAGAAATATTTCTGCATTAAAGTATTGAGAAACTAAAGCAGGCCAGGTGGAGCCACATGCATTTGCTGATTTGGGCCCATTTTTGACTTGTAAAAATACCACTTTTCTATTGCCCAAACTTACAATAATATGCTTACATAAAATAGCTTAGAATATACAAGTTGAAATAGATGATGAGCTCATGGATGTTTTCAGTTTTCTCTTTTTTTCTAAATTTTGTGAAATGTTTTCACATAATTTTGAAACAGATATAAGGGAAATATAAATGCCTCTTACATTGAATATTGCCTATTTCAGCTTAGTCTTTAGGTTAAGTCATAACGAATACCAAACAAAACAAAGACAGAATTAGATCCATGTAATCGTTCTAGTTTTATCTGATCCTCCATGTTTGTTCTAAAGGATTAAAACATCTACTGCATACCTAAAGATTCCTTAGGATCTGTTTCTTAGTGATTTGGATGTAAAAAAATTTAAATTAAAATAAATCCATATGTTGTGTAAGGTTTACCTTTAAAAATGTGTCCTTTGGCCTAATTGTTTATATTTTCTTTCATCCCAGGCTTATTTATATTTATCTTCCACTGTGCTATGAAGGAGAATGTTCAGAAGCAGTGGAGACGGCACCTCTGCTGTGGTCGATTTCGATTAGCAGACAACTCAGGTAAAGGAGCATGTTGGTGATCATTTTTCTTACATCGGAGAGTAGTTAGAAACCTTTGTCATTTTGATTTTCTGTGGTCTGAGCAACCCAGTCCCAGTGGTAGCAAGCTGTAAAGGCAGTGTATATAAAGATGCTTAGCTGTAGTCTTAGATTATTAGGACTGCAAGAGATCTGAGGACGCTAGGCCTGACCTTCCTATTTTACAAAGGAGGAGCATGAATTCCAGACAGGTTAAGTGAGTTGCCCAAGGTTTCATGTCTAATTTAACAACTCATATATCCACTATACCATACATACCTTTCCATATTTTTGAAGTCTTTAATTACATTATTAGGCAAAGAGATCTTTCTCAATATAAAAAATCCCGGAAGAAGAATATTACTTTTTTTTTTTAACCACCAGTGGTTACTTCTCACCCTTAATATATTAAAGTATAATTTTAAACATAGGGTCAAAGTAAGAAACTTTTATGTTTCTTCAGGTTGTTATTGTTGACATGTCAGTCTCTCGTGTGAGTCACTGCCAGCGTGTCAGAACATCTAATGCTCTGGATCAGTTACTTAAATAATGTGGTGATGATTCTTCAGGGCAGAGTATATTCCCCCCAAAGCAGACTCATGGAGAGATGTCATTTCTTTCAGACTGGAGTAAGACAGCTACCAATATCATCAAGAAAAGTTCTGATAATCTAGGAAAATCTTTGTCCTCAAGCTCCATTGGCTCTAACTCAACCTACCTTACATCCAAGTCTAAATACAGCTCTACCACCTACTTCAAAAGGAATAGCCACACCGGTGAGTCACTCTGGCCATGGTAAAGATGTTCTCTGGGACATCTTTGTGAATATTTTGTCTTTTTAAAAAATATTGCAACCAAAATTGAATCTATATTGCCAGAATATCATTAACTCTGAATATTTTTGTAACTTCATTTGCTTTAAAACTTAATTTTCCTTAAAAGGTATGGTCTCTTGTTTTAAAAAGTTATGTGTTTTTATTTAAAAAGTACAGAAATTGAGTTGTAGATTATTTCAGCATAGTAGGAAAGTTACTTGGCAAGTTGGCAGGGGAACAGAAAGAAATACCATCCAGCTTACATGTTACAGTTAAGACTTAAGTCCTTTGAAATATATACAAATATAAAATCATAATGTTGTACACCTAAAACTAATATAATGATATATGTCAATTATTCCTCAGTCAAAAGGGAAAAAAATACCTAAGTCCTTAACCATTGGAAGAGTTATTGGCAATTGCTCTTCAAATCACTGACTAAGTATGAAATAGGGAGCATCATACTTGGAAGGTGATACAGGATGGTGAGAAACACCATGTCTTTGTTCATCTACTGAATCTTCATGATATTTACAATGATCACACTTTCTGACACTGAGCATGTATAGGAACAATCCTGAAGACAGTGTGCAAATACAGGCAGACCTTGGACATACTGTGAATTTGGTTTCAGACCACTATAATAAAGCGAGTATTGCAATAGAGTCACAGAAAGTTTTTGGTTTCCCAGTGCCTATAAAAATTATGTTTACACTATACTGCAGTCTATTAAGTGTACAATACAATTATGTCAAAAAATGTACACACCTTAATTTTAAAAAGTACTTTATTGCTAAAAAAAATGCTTATCCTGTCATTTGACCACACAGGGTTGCCACAAAACTTCAATTTATAAAAACTATAATTTATAAAAAATATAAAGAAGATGTGGCACATATATACAATATAAAATTACTCAGCCATAAAAAAAATGAAATTGAATTATTTGTAGTGAGGTGGATTGACCTAGAGTCTGTCATACAGAGAGATTAAGTCAGAAAGAGAAAAACAGATACCGTATGCTAACACATATATATGGAATCTAAAAAAAGAAAAAAAAGATTCTGATGAACCTAGGGGCAGGACAGGAATAAAGACGCAGACGTAGAGAATGGACTCAAGGACACGGGGAGGGGGAAGGGTAAGCTGGGACAAGTGAGAGAGTAGCATTGACATATATACACTATCAAATGTAAAATAGATAGCTAGTGGGAAGCAGCCGCATAGCACAGGGAGATCAGCTCGGTGCTTTATGACGACCTAGAGGGGTGGGATAGGGAGGGTGGGAGGGAGACGAAAAAGGGAGGAGATATGGGGAATATATGTATATGTATAGTGGATTCACTTTGTTATACAGCAGAAACTAACACAACATTGTAAAGCAATTATACTCCGATACAGATGTTAAAAAAAATACTTTATGGAAGAAGGAAGCAAAAAAAAAAAAAAAAACAACTGTAATCTATGAAGGACAACAAAGTGAAGTGAAATAAAATGACATAAGCCTGTGAAGACTATTTTGCAGTCCTTGATAGCCAGTGAGCAGTGTGAAAAGGTGTAATCCTTTAATAATTTCAATTGAAAATAGCAGAAATGCTACTTTTAAATACTAATTAAACCTCGAGCAATCAGCTCTCAACACTCAGCATCCAACACTTTCCTAATTAAAGATGATTCTAAAAGGATAATGGAAATAAATTTTGTATTTGTTTAGCTAATTAATGTAGGCAAAGGCGAATGACACCAAAAAGATTCATATTTAGCTTTTTGCAAGCAGGGAGTGACTTGTGCAATGTGTCTATAAATGTTCACATTGCAAACATTTGAATTTCAAATGACCCGTATGTACATTTGAATCCTTCCACATGTCCTTGCTTGTGCCACTAGGGTCCCCACTGCCTGGGATTCAAGATAGCACTGTGGAAAAAAAGTATGAATGTTTACTGAGGTTTTTAATTCCAAGGTTAAGTAAAGAAAGATCTGAAAACTTGGAGCAGCTTAGTACAGCAGTTTTTAAAGTTTCTTGGAGTCAGGGACATTTTAGGGAATTGAATAAAAGCTGTGGACTCTCTTCCAGCCTTTGAGTGCAGGCTTTGAGTCCTGCACACAAACAGTTTTGCCTAAAATTAAGAGGTCTGTGCACTCCTGCTCGAAACACCTGTGTAAGAAAATTAATAACAGGTATATAGTCTGAGATAGATAATTCTACCTAACTGGTAGTTCCCTGGCACAAAACATCTTGTACAGTTGACTCTTGAACAACACAGGTTTGAACGGTACAGGTCCACTTAAACACAGACTTTTTTCAGTAGTAACAACAACAAATAGTAGTACATGATCTGCAGTTGGCTGAATACGTGGATACAGAACTGCAGCTACAGAGGAACCTCAGACACAGAGGGTCAACTGTAAATTATACTCAGATTTTCAACTGTGCAGGAGGGTCAGTGCCCTTAACCCTTGCCATTGCTCAAGGCTCAACTGTACTTATAATAAGTGAACTTTTTACTTTATTTAATCAGCCTTAAAATCAGATACTCATTTTGTTTCCCCTTCTAAAATGCAAATACTTAATGCATTGTAAGTCAGTTGTGAATGAATAGGAATTAGACCAATTGAATTGTTTTCCTCTTAACACAGCTAATAGTTGACCTAAAGAACCACTATTAAAAGGCGAAAGAAGATAACAAAGTACATAATTTGGAACAGAGGACATTTTGGAACTATTAAAATATTTGGAAATAGTAAGCATCATGGGGAAAACTGACTAGAAGATAAAATGAATTGCAGAAATGGGGGTACCTAAGGAAAGCTTAACTATTTCAAAATCTTGTGTATTTTTTTTTTAAGAATTCTTTAATGTCTTTCTGTTTCTTTTAAAATCCTCGGGGTTAAATGGGTTTTTGTCAACAAGTATAAGGATGTAGTCAGCTGTATGACATTACTTCCACGGTATAATAAATTCTAGTTTCCGATCAGCTGACGTACAAACGGTCTTCTGTGAGCTAGCCAGTTCTCATTGAAACTGCTGACGTTCTTGGGTCACTCAGGGTGTGCAAAAAGTCACTGCATAGCATCATGGATATCTAGATGGTTTATTTCTTGGCATTGATTCATATGTTTATGGTGTAGATAATGTCTTCTAAGAGCATTCCTTCAACAAAAGTGGATCATTCAGGTAAACTTTTATTACTTCTTTGAATGCATGAATTTTTTGCAAGGTAGTAAGAGAATACTTGCATGGATTAAACTAAGACTCTTGCCGCACCAGCAAAGTTGCTTGTTCTTTACAATACTTCTCAGCTAGCACAAGGAAATTCCTGCACTGAGCTGGAGTTTCTGAAATTTCAAATGGTCCTGTGCTGTGCTGGCTCTTCTCTGCATGGGGGTGTCTGCAAGCCGCTCCTTCTAGGAAATGTACCATGCTCTGGAGTTAGTGGGTCACATTACCAGGTAAAATAATGAAAAAAAAAAAAGCAGTACTTGAGAGGTTTGTTATAGAACAGAGTGAAATTCTTTACTTTTTCGCTGCTCTTATGAATTACTGGATATGTCACAGTACATTCACAGAAGTCATAAAAGAGAAATTGTCGATTCCAAGCCTGCTTTTTGAGGACTTTTGTCTGCTTGAAATTTAAGCATAGGTGAAATAATAGTTCATTTCCCTAGCCCCTGGTTTTCAAACTTGCAGCCATAATCAAAATCTATATTATCCACCATATAATAGCTACCCAGAGGACTGGGAATAGCATATATGTTGAAATACAAACCTTGCTCAGAATTTTACCTACTTAGATGGTGAAGACCCAGAAAATTGGGTCACGTATTTGGAATGGAGCTGGTCAAAATCTCTAAAAAGAATGTGACCCTGGAAGTTGTCAGCGAAGCAGAGTGATTGTATCCTTGAAGTTTCTTTGAGGATGTGTGGCTTTCTAAAAACATCAAGTACAAATTGTTCATTATTGAGATTTAAGTCAATAGAAAAATTCCCAACAGAAAACCAATGGCTAGTGAACGTATGAACTGAAGGAAAGCACAGAATCAATCAGCTTGCTGAGAGCCGAATGGGGAGGGGGCCTTATAAAATGCCTCCCTGAGCTTTTTTCTCACCAATCCTGGGACATGATCATTCCACCGTGCTTCGGTCTGCCCACTCTTCGCAAAGGCCATCTGTTCTCTCTTGCTTCCTTTAGTGGGATAGACACTCCATTTTCTATTTTAGCCTTCATTTTATTTAGTGTCTGCTCCAACACCAAGACCACACTTGAACAATCTGAGCCGTTTCCAAAGACAACAGATAAAATGATGATGGCTTTTACCAATTATTGAGGATTTTTAATGTTATGTCACTTACTGGGTCAAACTTACTCAAAATATAAAACACCTAGAGTGAACATTCCAATTTTTCAGCCATGATTCCTAGAAGCAGGTTTTCATGATAGAGTTTTTGCCTCTTCCACAGTGAATAGAAAAGATACAACTGTAGGGAACTGAGGACTTTGTAGAAGGTCATTTGCTCTTTCATTGATGTGAAATCTCTGTAGTTAATTTTAAGACAGCATTTTTCTCCAAAATGTGGAAAGCAGATACCTACAAGATACATGAAGACAGCCGTATGTATTTGTAGATAATAGTGCTTAGCTGAGTTTCAGGGCACTAGCTGTATCACTTTTAGAAAGCTTTGGGTCTAGGAAAATAATATTTAAATATGTGATATTGGAAAATTCAGAACAGAAATATATTTAGCAGTCCTTTATTGCTATCAATTGCTCTGATATTAGTGCTGCCAGCAATAACATCATTCTGAGACTGTAGCATAGTTAAAGAAAATATATACTTAAAATATTTCTGATAAAGATAATTTTGATTTTTATAATTTAAAAATAATTAATAAAAGATACCTTTTTTCTATATTGCAATCATTTTACAGGTTTTTTCCATGAGAAAATGTGTTCAAAATAGCCTTTACGTTTTTTTTGTTCACTTGTCTTTTCCAAAATTCTTTAAATTATATTTTATTAAAAATTGTATTATGAAAAGTGTCAAACATATGAAGAATAGAGAGGATAATATAATGAATCTCCTTGTTCATATCAACTCATAGCCACCTATGCATTTTCCCCTCCATGTATTATTTTGAAAACATATCATAGACATCATATCATTTCTTCCACAGATATTTCAGCACCTTTTAATTCATTTGTTATATAATCTGTTACTACCTTGTTTGATTGATTTGCCACATATATTTTTGCAGTAATTTTCTGATTATTCTATTCACTGGCTCTTTGAAAAATACCCCTTACAAGAATATTTCTTAAAACAACTCCCAACACAAATTACTAGATGGCACATTAACGTTCTTTCATATGCAAGGATGCGCTTTGAAGATGAAAAACATGACATTTTAGTGCTGCCTATTACCTAAACTAAGAAAGAACCAGAGCTTCATTTCCTTTGTGATCTTCTTTAATGTGCAAAAGAGCGTCCAGAACGTTAGCCCTTAGGCATGTCACCAGCTCATTTTGTAGCCTAATTTCTTGTATCATTTCTTGCAGACAATGCTCCCATGGACAAGTCCTCATCAAAACTGACCCATGCTGATGGAGAACAAACATCAATCATCCCTGTCCATCAGGTCATTGATAAGGTCAAGGGTTATTGCAATGCTCATTCAGATAATTTCTATAAAAATATTATCATGTCAGACACCTTCAGCCACAGCACAAAGTTTTAATATCTTTAATATAAGGAAGAGACATCAGTCTGCAGCAACGTGAAGATGTGCAAGCTGTGAAAACTCTGACTAGCAGATGTAAACGTGGTATTACCTAGGTAACTGCATATATATGAAGAATGTGTTTTGTGAAGAAGGCTTTTGTGAAATTCAAAATCTGTCTTTTCAGTGTATTTCTTCCATGGGGGGGTTTCCACCATCACTCAACTTCAGTACTAAGAGCAGCACTCAGTAGCCACAGGGATAGGATTTTTTTAACTATATGATTGAATGGATCAATCAGAACTTGGGCTGTGGGGTGGAATAGTAAAATTAGAGGGCAAGGGACAGGCCGAGCTTGGGACAAGCCCTAGTTTAGAGCTCATTCACACCCCACATAATAATTAGATTTGGATATGGCCACCTGCTCCATCATCTTTCTCTGCAATCAAAAGCATACTAATATTTATAACTATCTCGGATGCCCGCAGGTCCCATCTCAGTGCTGGTTTCTATGAATGCATTAGCATTTCCTCTTTTTAAATGAAATTTCAACCACAGATACAAAAGAGTATTTAATGTCTGACTCAAAGTTTAGAAAGGAATTTTTTCTCCTTATTTCAGATGTTTAACCCTGAAGACCACAACATGCTTAAGAAAGAAAGAATTCCCCAAATTTTGACCTAGTTAATAAGAGGCCATGTTATTTCACTTATCCTATTCAAGACACAAGGCTTAAGCATCATCATTAATTATAATTTAGTCCTATACATTTGAATCAAGTTTAGTGTTGATGTTCCATTAGAGTGGAGCTCCCAGGAGCTGAAGAATGACCCTCTTACACCTCTGCTTTTGCTGCTCTACTGTACATTGAGCTGCGGGCTCATGGGAGGAATGCAGATTTCCATTAGGCATGCCGTGTACAGTAGTCTCTCCCTTTTGGGAAAAACAACCATTGAGACTCTAATGGTCTTGTCTTTGCTCCAGAGACTTTTTAAGACATTTCCATTTGCACAAATGAAAAGCCTCTTACTTCCTCTTTCCAGAGTTTTGTTCCAAAGAATATAAACTGAGACTTACGTGGGTGACTTATCATAATCAAAATAATTTATAATTGTGTGGGTCTACACTTGCCAGTCTGCAAACTATTTGTACATAAGTCCTCTGATTATAAGAGCCAGAGGAGGTCTGGCAAGACAGATGGGGTGTTATTTATGGATTAGGTCTCTGCATATAAGCCATGCATAATATTAAGCAGCTTAACCTAGCTATCAAACTATCCTGAGGAATATGTTTGCTAGTGAATGTGTAAGAGACCACATTTTAATTGTTCTTAAATGATGGACTCATATCCAGTTTCTTAGAAATCGGTCTCAGTACATGCTGTACCTTTACATTTGCTCTAGGTTATCTGAGATGTTTCAGGTTCTGGGAGGTGGCAGCCTAAGTGATGAGAAGATGAGACATTCTGGCAAAACCAAACTGCTTAAAGGCAGAAACCAGACTGAGCACCTGGGGACCTTTCTCTCTGTGCAGGAAGCAGGTAGCTCTCAGTCTGAAACATAGGAAAGCTTTCAGGCTATGCAGCAAACAAGGGGCCTCTCAGCTTTTGCTGATCTTCAATCCTGAAGCTTTTGGCCAGACTTAAATGGATGATAATGGGTTTTCATACTGTTCCATTTTGTAGCATCCTGGAACACTGTTCTGGAAGACAGGAGCATTGCCCAGCTTGGCCTTCACAGGGGAGGGGTGTAGGTAGTAGGAAAGGATAGTAAATCTAAGGTCACCAAGACCCTACAGTAGAGCCATGTCCTTTTCTCTAGGCATCTATATTAACAGGCTGCTTATTTGGGCAGAGGTTACATCTAGGTGAAAATTAACCTTAAATAGTCACTGAATCTTCATATACTTTCCCCCAAGCCTTAGAGATGGTAGAATTTAATTAGCTTTCGACTGTGAGATTTCTACCCAAAGTGCTTATTCAGTTAAAAGTAATTAAGAGATAGCTTTAAAAATAGCTTTGATTTCTACTTGTATTCATCCAGATCTGGGAAAACTTTTTTTTTTTTCAAATTTGACAACAATATCAGCTCCACTTTATAAATTTCCAGTAATCCGGTAAGGAAAGAAACAATGGATAAACAGCTGAATAGAAACATTTGCAAGTGGATTTAAAAGACTGAGTCAAATTCTACCCTCAGTTCTGCGCATGTAGTGCTCACTTTCATCTAGCCCCGCAGGAGAGCAGAAACACAGGAATCTAGCTGTGGAGCCAAAATTTAGTTTAGCTTAACTTTGAGAATAATATCAATTTAGACTCTCTGGGGTATTTTTGGTTGTTTTTATTTTCTTTTTTTTTTAACATTATGTTAGAGTCAGTCTAAGATCTTGAGATATTTTCCATTGCTGTCACGATGACTTGCATTGTAAAGCTTTTATTTGTTCAATGTTGACGTAGACTCTTTTGTATATATTTATTTATTTGTGTTTATAAATGTGAGCTTGTTTTATATCTTACATTTATATTGCCTGGCTTTGTTCTTTTAATTAACTTTTTATCAGAGAGACTGTATATATTTTTTTCTAAATACTTTGTGAAATAGTTTTCTGTAGCAGTATCTCTGAATTTGATGAATAAAAAGTGACTGTGAGTGCAAATTAGAATTAGTAGTAAGAAGCTACTATACCTGATTTGCCATTTTACTCAAATAGAAAATGTTTTTCAAATAAATACTTATGTTGTTTGTGATCCAAATTATTCAATTCCTTTATGAGTGAACGTTTTTATTTCTGACTCTTAAATAGGAAAAGATTATTTGACAACTGGAAAATAACCTGGCAGCAATTAAGCTAGTGACATGGGGCTACTTTGCCAAAACACTAAAAATGAATATTTTAGAAAGATTCAGTTCACTGGGGATTAATGCATTTTGAAGTTCTTAGATTTTCTTAAGATGACTGATGCAAAGCCAAGCTCTGTGGCAAATTAAAAGCAATGTAGGTTTCCTTTTTGGGAAGTCTTCAGCATCTTGAAAGGGAAACAAATCAATAATACTACATAGAAGTTAGGTCATGGGATATTTTTTTTCACATTTATAGGAGGCTTAGAAAATGACAGAATTTAGCCAACTTGACTTGCATGAGTAGAACAGAACCTCCTCCCTTCCTTTTGCTGTGATTAGTTAGGATAACTCTCTTCTGCAGAGAGCCAAGGCCCACTCTGGCTCACGGCTCTACCCAGTGCTAAGCTGTGAGGCTTGTTGGCTGGTCACTGCTCACTCAGGTCTTCTGAGCCAACATTCACAACTCCTGGCCAAGCCGTGTTAGGAAAACAGGCAAACATTTGCTGAAGCTTCATTTGCAGTTACATACAGCAGGTTAAAGCTGAGGGAGCAGCAGTGAGAAGTAGGTGGGAAACACTTATTTGATTTGCAGGCTGACCTGTGTTTGTAGTAGTTTGAAATCTGAAGGAATTGGGCTTTGTAAATACCGTGTTTTGGAAGAATGCCCATGTTTCCAGCCGAGTAACATTCTATTTTTCTTGTATAGAAGCACTAAATCTCTCTCCCTCTTTCTGTCTCCCTCCCTCCCTTTCTCTGTCTACCTCCCCCCAACTTTCGTGCTTTTCTCACTTCTTCCCTTTCTCTCTTCCTTCCCTCCCTCTTCATATCGAGGAAGAATACTTAACCGTTTTCTTTTTATGCTTCCCTAGAGAAAAAATAAGAATAAATGTGAAGGTGCAAGGGTGAGGATGATGAGAATTACAGGGACAGGGTTAGCCCTGGCAAAGAGAAGAGGCATAACTTTCTTCTGAGTTTGAGGGACAGGTTATGAGATGAGCAAGGAGGTATAGAGGGGCTGATAGTGAGGCAGTGTTGAGTTTCCCGATTTTTATCAATTAAAATAATTAGAGGCTCATTTCACAAGTTGGGTATTGTAAGGGCGGTAGTATCAGGATGGGGATATGAATAAAATTAAAATTTGAAACAACCTTATGGGGAATGCAAATCCTTGGCTAAATTAATTCAAATAAGCTGGTAAATGGCGTTTGCCCTTAGAGTAGCTTTTGCAAGTACATTCTCCAAATCATCTTATTAAAATTTTTTATTTGGTGTGTTTTGAAAAACTAGTTTATTTCAAGTTCATAACCAAACATTTAATATTCTAAAGTCTCAAACCTTATTGACTTATCTTAAACATTTGAGAATAATTGGATGACAAATGATTGCACACTTACCCCACAATCTTGTTAATCTTTTAAGTTACATCTTCTGGTTGGCTTATTTTCATCATGAATTAATTTAAATGATTTTTATAAATTCAAGATATCAGTGAGAATAGAACATTTGATATTCACATTAAATACAATTTAATATTGATATATATAGTCACACCGTGTGAGAAAATAACACAATAATAGCAAAATAAAGTGTTTAAGTACTCAAAGAACAAAAGAAAGATCTCCAGAGCACCACAGTATTTTCCTCCTTCATCGTCCTAAAGTTCAATCAATCAACCAAGGATATTAAGTGACGACAACCCTGTAACCTTCCTACGAGGGGTTCACCGGCCTGAACTGACAGATCTGTCACATTTGAAACTATTTTAACTAAAAGAAATCAGTTTATCTGTAAAGCTCTGAAATGTAATCATTACTGCCAAATTAGAGCTAATACATCGTCTCCCATAATACTGTTAAGAGCAATAAATAGTTAGCTCCTGCAATGTCTAGCACACTTGAACGTGACACGTTATACTGTATTTTTGGTTTTTTAATTTTCATATGTGTGACTCTTCTACTGAATGACATTAATATTAAGGTCTGATGCACTGGGTTATGTTTATTCTCATCATTTTCATAGGTGATAGCATACTGCTGGCTACATAACAGGTGCTCTGTTCGTGTTTATTGAATTTATATGGAGTTTACCTGGTCCATTTGCATTTTATATTTTGGAAAAGTAGATCTCAGAGTACCTCGGATTTGCATGAGTTTGTAAGGATATGGACTAGAAATGCAAAGTAGAGGGGAAAAAACATATTAGCATCACGCAGTTCAAGATACTATACCCTCATTGCTAAATGTCACCTTATATGATGCAGGCAAGTAAGATAAGAACAAAACGATACCAAGTTTGATGTTAACTCTAAATCTTTTTTAACAGTTTTGGAAAAGGAACTAGGTTCAAAGGAACTAGGTTCAAAGAAGTCTGAGATGAATAAGTACACAAACCTGCTTTTGAGCACTTGCCTTGGGAACTGTTTTCTGGCTCAAACTGGCTTCAATAGGGAATTTAATGTACGAGCACACAGGGTCCTCGTGGAGCCCTGGGACCAGACTTTGAAGAAGCTGGGACCAAGGGATATTTTTCTCTCTCTACTTTTACTGCGTAAAGTCAAGAGATGTTTTAGAAACCAAGCTGAACTAATCATTTGAAAATTATTTCTCTTCATCCCCATTTGATAAATTCATCAGTTTCCTTGAATGACTGTTAGGTTGCTGAGAGAACAGTGGTAACTGGTTAACGAAAATCCAATATTTGCTAGACTTGCTTCATATAAACTTCTGATAAATATGTTTTTGTTCTGGCTAACTCATTGCATATAAAGAAAAAAACTGAGATACCAACCAGCTTACTAGCCGGGGTTCTATTACTGTCTAGCAGTTTCCACCAGTGAGAAAGCCATGGTACAACCTGCAGGAAGGATGGTGAGCTGTGATACTGTTGACTAGTAAGGATGAGAAGAACTGGAGAAAGCAGTCATATAGAATTACTATTGTTTAAGGCTTACAAAGGTAGATTGACCCCATTTTGCTAAAGCCAACAGTTCCTTCACTCTGAAGGAATCACAGAATGTAGAAGAAAGGTCACTGGTAATGGTCTGTGCTATGTGACTTTAGTATGTCACCTCTCTGCTGTGGGCCTCAGTTTATTTATCTGGTAAATAAAAGAAGCTGCTTAAGAGCTAAAACGTTTTCAGCACTAGAATTTTATAGTTCCCGTTAGCTTCTTTAAATAGAAAAATTCTAGTCGTTTTTATTTAAACACAGAATCCAAAGACCCAAACACTAAATGTCAAGCAAATCATCTGATCTTGTTCAATCTGAATGTTTCAAGGGAATGCACGCATTCTATGTCTTTTTTTTTAACATCTTTATGTCTTTTTTATTTCCAAAATAAATGGCTTTTCTATACAAACACTTTAGTATTTTCAGGGCACTAATTAAATCTTTTGCAGATAAAATTAATAGGAAGATTCGCTCTCAGATACAAAAGAGAAGATGCCCCAGCAGTAAGGCAGTACTTACTCATTGTGAAAATCAGAATTAAAATCCTGGTTTTCTTTCGGCAAATCTGTGGAATTAATGATCCTCCCAACATGGGTACAAAAGTTCCATTTCTCCTCCCCAGCTGTGTTACAACGCTGTGCATGGTCCACAGAGGGAAAGAAGAAAACAGATCAGCAGGAAATACGAAGACAGCAAGCAAAACAGATTTGACAGTTGCCAAGAATGTGCCTCAGATGGGCAATTCAGGGTCTCTTGCTGGGTAAGTGAGAAACACAAAACCAATAGGTGTCATGTAATAAACGCACATGGACGTGCCCCACGGTGCAGAGGAGCTTATTTAACTTTGCTCCGGATGCCTCGGCCAGGTTTGCATTCAAATTAGAGACAGCTGTGTGCACGTAAGTTATGGAGGGCAGTTCCTAGTGCGCAACTCATTGCCAAATATCCAAGAAGCATTTTAAAGACATAATATTTCATGTGATTCCTTTTCAAGGGCCCTGAGAGTCTCCTAATTTGTATTAAACACCAGTTTACAGATTTCCCATTACAATGGGAAATCATCTATGGCAATACAAAGATGTGGAGCAAGGTGAGAGGGATGCTTGAACAGCTTAGAGGTCAATACAGCTACCAGAGTAGTATTTGTTTTTAAAGTAACAGATCTATTTCTGCAAGTAGAAGTTGTCACTATTTGATTCGCCCACTTCCAGTTAACATTTTAATCTGAAGGTAATAGAAAATTATTTCTTCAAAAACTTTGGTAGAAAACTATATACACAGAGTATTTTCTAAATAAAGAATTGTAAAAAGGACATTTTCTCAAGAACGATTCCAAGCAAGGATTCCAAACAAGGGTTAGACAATGTTTTACTAGGTCTTTGCCACAGTTATAGAAAACTCAGTTTGTAGTTACAAAGTGTTGGTTGGTTTTTTGGTTTTTTTCCCTTATCCGCAAAAGCTATAAGGGATTGCTAACATAGTTGTGGCTTTCATTCTTCCAAATAATTTCCAATTCACTTCGAACATTTTTCCTTCACAGGATCTTTTTCCTAACTTTGGTTCTGCTGTTTTGCATGATCTCTCTTCACTCAAAAAGAGCACTTGAAGTTTAGGCACTCTCTCCCTAATCCTCAAGTTAATTTTCCCCGTATCTCACTTAGCATGTATGTGGGGTGAAGGGGGCTGTGATGAGCCCAGAGTCATGGGGAGGAAGCTGTATTTCACGGCCTCTCCTTGTTTTCAGTCACCCCTTTTCTGTCCATTACTCTCACCGGTGTGAGGGGCTTTCAGGGCTTCCAAGTGCTTCTGGGTAGAATTATGATGTGCAAAGTCTTGCTTTCTTCAGTCACAACGAAATAGCAGGGCAAATCCACTGGACCCTAATCCCTCTTTCCTTCTAAATTCTTGTTAGCACAAACCTCTAAAAGGCTCGCGTGGGGGTGGGCAGGGACCCAGAATCTGTTTCCTAAATGATGGTAGTGCTATTTCCTAAAACTCATGAAAATGAACTGTGAGGTTTCATGAAATAGTTCTTCTCTTAAAAATTGTTCCATGTTGTTCAGGCAAATGAAAATTGTCCAAGAATGCAAAGTGGAGTTCTGTTTGCTTCCTTCACCGAGAAGAAAGCAACTCAAGCATTTAGCTGAGATTATTGTCTTCTCTCTTGAACCCTGAACCTCAAACCTAGAGACAACCAGGGCATGGTGGGCGTCCTCCTAAAAGGATGTTCTGTTCACTTGGTCAGCAGGCTAGTTTTAACTTGGTGTGGGGGGCAGTAGAGCTCATTCATTTCAGTGGTTGCATTGTGTGTGTGTACATATATGTTATGTACTATATAACAGATCTAACATTCTTGAGTATTCAGGCTTCTCCAGAGAAACCAAACCAACAGGATATGTGTATATAAAGAGAGTTTTATTTCAAGGAGTTGGACTGTAAGATTGTGGCGGCTTGGCAAGTCCAAAATCAAGTAGTTCTGTTCATGGAAATTTCATTAATAGAAACCAAACACTGAAACAGCTTTACCTTCAGATTCCAAAGATGCTCCAGGAGAGTGGAAAGCTGTGTCTCACCTCACTTCGCATCTCCTTCCCCAGAAACACCTGCCCCAGACTCGAAGGTCATATGGAGTCAGGGCTTTTTTAGCATCAAGATTCTCTTTAGAACTGTCTGGGCACAGAAGCACAAGCCTGAACAATCTGAGGCAAAGTATTCTTGTTGTTGTTTATTAATTTTTTCATCATCTCTGCTTTATAATAGCTTATATAATTATGGGGATTTTATTTTCTTCATTTATATCTTATAACACCTCATACAGTTGTGGGGATTAGGTTGAAAAATTACCTTGAAACAGTCCCTCATTTCTAAGGCGCTGAAATTATTTAAAGAGTCTTAAGAGACCTGATTTTAGGTTCCCCTTTCCACTCAGTAGATCTCAAATTTAACATATTTTGTGCATTTTATTCCTACATTATGGCTTAATTTTCCTTCCTGTCTCTTTTATATGTAGAGTTAACTTACTGATGTTGTGTGGAGAGAGGCAAGGTCTTCGCCTGTGTAGGTAGATTAATAACAGTTGTTCCAAATATATGAAGATAATTTACTTTTCCATTTCCATGCCCAGTGCATCTATTTGTCTCCACAATTCTTGCAGAGGTACTCCACTAAATTGTTTCTTACTTTGAGCAAATATCAATATGGTCTTTTGCAATCTTTATAATGTATGCTACAAGAAAGCAAAGTTAAATGTACTCAGAGTTGCTTATTCTCCTGACTTCAAATATGTCAGCAAGTCCTTACCACATTTAGTTCCCTATTCTTAAAACCAACGAAATCGCTTTTCAAGGATGATAGCATGATCTAATGGGAAAGAAGTCAAATCAATAAGTTGAAATTTCCTATGAGAACTGAATTCATGGAAATCATGGATTTATAAAATAAAACCATCTTGGGTTTTCTTTCTGTGCCAGACTACATTGTCCCTCAAATCTTCTTAACAAATGAGGGAAACTACAGACAGAATATGTCAAATTCCACGCATTTAATTTCTATTAAATGCAAAGAGCAAGCTCTGCTTAGCTATTACTAGCACGCTGTCAGTCAGCCTCCCAAAGACAGAAAACACCCAGTGTCCAGCTGGATCCCGGGTTCTAAGCTGGGGACACCTGCTCCTACTGAAGGCAGAGGGCAGGACAGGTGTGTCTGTGGCTGCACTGCAGATGCTACAGCAACTGAAAGGAGTCCTGACCCTCCCCTCCCTATCCATTGTACTTTTTCCTGGGCCTATGAAGGCAGATGAACTGTGCGCAGGTTTCCTGGTCTTTCTTACTCCCATAATTCCTTGTCGGGCAAAAACCCATGTCCAGGCATTTGTCTAGTCCTTAAACAAAGGAACAAATATTTCTAAATAGATGAGGGATCTGCAGAGTAAGCCAGAAGAATCCCTCAACAACATCATCAATAACAACAAAAAGAAACTTTGAGTAGAAGAACTTTCAATTTATTTTTCATCCTTCATTAGGCAAAAAGTAACAGAAAAGTCATTTACTGACCATTGGCAGATCTTACACGGGAAATGGTCATAAAAGTTATCAACATTCTTTTTTCCTATTAAAAAGGATAAATGAAAATATGAAACCAGGCACTATGAAGTTCAAGCCTCCATAAGGAAATTTCCATAGTGGTTTTTATTATTTTTGCCCTGGATTTCCACGATAGCCTTCTAACTACTTTCTCCCTCTGTCTACCCACCTGGCAGTCTATCTCCTGTAACACAGGAATGATTTTTTTTTCCTAAAACATAAACCTGATCAAGCCAGACCAGTGCTCTGTGGGTTCACCTCACTCCTGCCTGCATTTCTAGCCTCATTTCTTACCATATCTTCCACTGAAGCCCTTACCTCCTCCTTCCTGACGTGCACACAGTCCCTAAAATTGTGATGATCTTTCATTTACCCATGTGTGGGTGGACAGCACTCCCCAGGACACTGTTTTAAAACCATGTTCCATGCATGAGCTCTCAGGGGTCTGCTAATTCCCCAAAGCTATTTTAACATGTTTTTGTGTCATCATTTTTCAGGGGAGAGTTTATAGACTTTATTTGATTTTATCTGAGTTCTAGTAGCTATTTTATAGATTCCACTGGATTTTCTATATATACAATCGTGTCGTCCAGGAATAAAGACAATTTTAATTCTTTCTTTCCAGTCTGGATGACTTTTATTTCTTTTTATTTTACTTCACTGGATAAAGCCACCAGTTCAATGTTGAATAGGAGTAATAACCAAGACGAGTTTCATTTTAGACAATCACTGTGATGTAAACAGAATAAAAGCCATATTATCATCTCAATAGATACAGAAAAGTCCCCTTTATCATGAACACCTGTTAGCAAACTACAAGGAAATGTTATCTACAAAATAAAAACTACAGTAAATATCAGATTTAATATTAAAATATTAGAAGTTTCTGCTGCATTTTGGAGCAAGAAAGGATGCATGCCAATATCACATCTATTCAGTAGGTCTTAGCAGAACAACAAGGCAAGAAAAAAAAGGAAATTATAAGGATTAAAAAGGAAAAAATAAAAGTTTATTTATGTGTAGATAGATAATGTGATTCTGTACCCAGAAACTCTACGAGTCATAAATAAATTATTAGAATTACTAAATAAATTTAATAGGTTACTGGATAAAATGTCAGATAAAAAAATCAGGTGTACTTTTGTATTTCTATATGTTGAAACTGTACTATCTACTTCTTTTTTTGCCATTCATTTTATTTATTTATATCAATAAGTTATATGAAAATAAAATTATATAAAATACCATTTGCAATTGCATAAACATAATAAATGTAGAGAAAAATGTGCAAGATCTCTACACTGACAAATGTAAAGCATTTTTGACAAAAATTAAAGATGAACTGAATAAAATGTAGATATATACCATGTTCATAGATTTTAAAAGTCAACAATATAAAAATATCACTTCTCTTCAAATTAATCTGTACATTCAATTCAATCCTATTAAAAATCAAAGTGGGCTTTCTTTCTGTGTGTATAAATTGACAAACTAAAACTAAATTTTTGTTTTTAAAAAAAACAAACCTTTTTTTAAAATTTTACTTTATTTTATTTAACATCTTTATTGGAGTATAACTGCTTTACAATGGTGTGTTAGTTTCTCCTTCATAACAAAGTGAATCAGTTATACATATACATATGTTCCCATATCTCCTCCCTCTTCCGTCTCCCTCCCACCATCCCTATCCCACCCCTCTAGGTGGTCACAAAGCACCGAGCTTACCTCCCTATGCTATGTGGCTGCTTCCCACTAACTATCTATTTTACATTTGCCATTCTCTCACTTCATCTCAGCTTAACCATCCCCCTCCCCATGTCCTCAAGTCCATTCTCTACGTCTGAGTTTTTATTCCTGTCCTGCCCCTAGGTTCTTCATAACGTTTTTCTTTTTTTACATTCCATATACATGTGTTAGCATACGGTATTTGTTTTTCTCTTTCGGACTTACTTCACTCTGTATGACAGTCCCTAGGTCCATCCACCTCACTACAAATAACTCAATTTCGTTTCTTTTTATGACTGAGTAATATTCCATTGTATATATGCACCTCATCTTCTTTATCCGTTCATCTGTCGATGGACAGTTAGGTTGCTTCCATGTCCTGGCTATTGTAAATAGAGCCGCAATGAACATTGTGGTACATGACTCTTTTTGAATCATGGTTTTCTCAGGCTATATGCCCAGTAGGGGGATTCCTGGGTAGTATGGTAGCTCTATTTTTAGTTTTTTAAGGAACTGCCATACTGTTTTCCATAGTGGCTGTATCAATTTACATTCCACCAACAGTGCAGGAGGGTTCCCTTTTCTCTACACCTTCTCCAGCATTTATTTCTTATAGATTTTTGATGATGGCCATTCTGACTGGTGTGAGGTGATACCTCATTGCAGTTTTGATTTGCATTTCTCTAATGATTAGTGATGTTGAGCATCCTTTCATGTGTTTGTTGGCAATCTATATATCTTCTTTGGAAAAATGTCTATTTATGTCTTCTGCCCATTTTTGGATTGGGGTGTTGGTTTTTTTTTTGGTTTGTTTTTTGATATTGAGTTGCTTGTAAACTTTGGAAATTAATCCTTTGTTAGTTGCTTAATTTGCAAATATTTTCTCCCATTCTGAAGGTTGTCTTCTCATCTTGTTTATGGTTTCCTTTGCTGTGCAAAAGCTTCTAAGTTTCATTAGGTCCCATTACTTTATTTTTGTTTTTATTTCCGTTTCTCTAGGAGGTGGGTCAAAAAGGATCTTGCTGTGATTTATATCATAGAGTGTTCTGCCTATGTTTTCCTCTAACAGTTTTATAGTGTCTGGCCTTACATTTAGGTCTTTAATCCATTTTGAGTTTATTATTGTGTATGGTGTTAGGGAGTGTTCTGATTTCATTCTTTTACGTGTAGCTGTCCAGTTTACCCAGCACCACTTATTGAAGAGACTGTCTTTTCTCCATTGTATATTTTTGCCTCCTTTATCAAAAATCAGGTGACCACATGTGTGTGGGTTTATCTCTGGGATTTCTATCTTGTTCATTTGATCTATAATTCTGTTTTAGTGCCATTACCATACTGTCTGGATTACTGTAGCTTTGCAGTATAGTCTGAAGTCAGAGAGCATGATTCCTCCAGCTCCGTTTTTCTTTCTCAAGATTGCTTTGGCTATTCGGGGTCTTTTGTTTCCATACAGATTGTGAAAATTTTTGCTCTAGTTTTGTGAAAAATGCCATTGGTAGTTTGATAGGGATTGCATTGAATCAGTAGATTGCTTTGGGTAGTATAGTCATTTTCACAATGTTGTTTCTTCCAATCCAAGAACATGGTATATCTCTCCATCTGTTTGTATCGTCTTTAATTTCTTTCATCAGTGTCTTATAGTTTTCTGCATACAGGTCTTTTCTCTCCTTAGGTAGGTTTATTCCTAGGTATTTTATTCTTTTTTGTTGCAATGGTAAATGGGAGTGTTTTCTTAATTTCTCTTTCAGATTTTTCATCATTAGTATATAGGAATGCAAGAGATCTCTGTGCATTAATTTTGTATCCTGCTACTTTACCAAATTCATTGATTAGCTCTGATAGTTTTCTGGTAGCATCTTTAGGATTCACTATGTATAGCATCATGTCATCTGCAAACAGTGACAGCTTTACTTCTCTTTTATGATTTGGATTCCTTATATTTCTTTTTCTTCTCTGATTGCTGTGGTTAAAAATTCCAAAGCTATTTTGAATGATAGTGGTGAGAGTGGACAACCTTGTCTTGTTCCTGATCTTAGTGGAAATGGTTTCAGTTTTTCACCATTGAGAACAATGTTGGCTGTGGGTTTGTCATAGATGCCCTTATTACGTTGAGGTAAGTTCCCTCTATGCCTACTTTCTGGAGGGTTTTTATCAAAAACTGCTGTTGAATTTTGTCAAAAGCTTTTTCTGCATCTATTGAGATGATTATATGGTTTTTCTCCTTCAATTTGTTAATATGGTTTATCACATTGATTAATTTGCATATATTAAAGAATCCTTGCATTCCTGGGATAAACCCCACTTGATCATGGTGGATGATCCATTTAATGTGCTCTTGGATTCTGTTTGCTAGTATTTGGTTGAGGATTTTTGCATCTATGTTCATCAGTGATATTGGCCTGTAGTTTTCTTTTTTTGTGGCATCTTTGACTGGTTTTGCTATCAGGGTGATGGTGGCCTCGTAGAATGAGTTTGGGAGTTTCTTCCCTCTGCTATATTTTGGAAGAGTTTGAGAAGGATAGGTGTTAGTTCTTCTCTAAATGTTTGATAGAATTCGCCTGTGAAGCCATCTGGTCCTGAGCTTTTGTTTGTTGGAAGATTTTTAATCACAGTTTCAATTTCAGTCCTTGTGATTGGTCTGTTTATATTTTCTATTTCTTCCTTGTTCAGTCTCAGAATGTTGTGCATTTCTAAGAATTTGTCCATTTCTTCCAGGTTGTCCATTTTATTGGCATTTAGTTGCTTGTAGTCATCTCTCATGATCCTTTGTATTTCTGCATTGTCAGTTGTTACTTCTCCTTTTTCATTTCTAATTGTATTGATTTGAGTATTCTCCCTTTTTTTCTTGATGAGTCTGGCTAATGGTTAATCAATTTTGTTTATCTTCTCAAAGAACCAGCTTTTAGTTTTATTTATTTACTATCATTTCCTTCATTTCTTTTTCATTTATTTCTGATCTGACCTTATGAATTCTTTCCTTCTGCTAACTTTGTGGGTTTTTTGTTCTTCTTTCTCTAACTGCTTTAGGTGTGAATTTAGATAGTTTATTTGAGATGTTTCTTGTGTCGTGAGGTAGGATTGTATTGCTATAAACTTCCTTCTTAGAACTGCATTTGCTGCATCCCATAGGTTTTGGGTCATCGTGTTTTCATTGTCATTTGTTTCTAGGTATTTTTTGATTTCCTCTTTGATTTCTTCAGTGATCTCTTGCTTATTTAGTGGTGTACTGTTTAGCCTCCATTTGTTTGTGTCTTTTACAGAACTTTTCCAGTAATTGATATCTCATCTCATAGCGTTGTGGTCAGAAAAGATACTTGATACAATTTCAATTTTCTTAAATTTACCAAGGCTTGATTTGTGACCCAAGATATGATCTATCCTGGAGAATGTTCCATGAGCACTTGAGAAGAAAGTGTATTCTGTTGCTTTTGGATGGAATGTCCTATAAATATCAGTTAAGTCCTTCGTGTTTAATGTGTCATTTAAAGCTTGTGTTTCCTTATTCATTTTCATTTTGGATGATCTGTCCATTGGTGAAAGTGGGGTGTGTTAAAGTCCCCTACTATATGATTCTCTAACTGTCTATTTCCCCTTTTATGGCTGTTAGCATTTGCCTTATGTATTGAGGTACTCCTATGTTGGGTGCATAAATTTTTTTTCAGTATGCGGGCCTCTCACTGTTGTGGCCTCTCCCATTGCGGAGCACAGGCTCTGGACGCGCAGGCTCAGTGGCCATGCCTCACGGGCCTATCCGCTCTGCAGCATGTGGGATCTTCCCAGACCACGGTACGAACCTGTGTCCCCGGCATTGGCAGGTGGACTCTCAACCACTGCGCCACAAGGGAAGCCCCAGGGTGCATAAATATTTACAATTGTTATATCTTCTTCTTGGATTGATCCCTTGATTATTATGTAGTGTCCTTCTTTGTCTCTTGTAATAGTCTTTATTTTAAAGTCTATTTTGACTAATATGAGAATTGCTACTCCAGCTTTCTTTTGATTTCCATTTGCATGGAATATCTTTTTCCATCCCCTCACTTTCAGTCTGTATGTGTCCCTAGGTCGGAAGTTGGTCTCTTCAGACAGCATATATACGGGTCTTTTTTTTTTAATCCATTCATCCAGTCTATGTCTTTTGGTGGGAGCATTTAATCCATTTACATTTAAGGTAATTATCATTACGTATGTTCCTATTACCGTTTTCTTAATTGTTTTTGGTTTGTTATTGTCGGTCTTTTCCTTCTCTTGTGTTTCCTGCCTAGAGAAGTTCCTTTAGTATTTGTTGTAAAGCTGGTTTGGTGATGCTGAATTCCCTTAGCTTTTGCTTGTCTGTAAAGCTTTTAATTTCTCCGTCAAATCTAAATGAGATTCTTGCTGGGTAGAGTAATCTTTGGTTGTAGGTTTTTCCCTTTCGTCACTTTAAGTATGTCTTGCCACTCCCTTCTGGCTTGCAGAGTTTCTGCTGAAAGATCAACTGTTTACCTTATGGGGATTCCCTTGTATGTTATTTGTTGTTTTTCCCTTGCTGGTTTTAATATTTTTTCTTTGTATTTAATTTTTGATAGTTTGATTAGTATGTATCTTTGTTTGTTTTCCTTGGATTTATCCTGTATGGGACTCTCTGTGTTTCCTGGACTTGATTGATCATTTCCTTTTCCATATTAGGGAAGTTTTCAACTATAATCTCTTCAAATATTTTCTTAGTCTCTTTCTTTTTCTCTTCTTCTGGGACCCCTATAATTCAAATGTTGGTGCATTTAATGTTTTCCCAGAGGTTTCTGAGACTGTCCTCAATTCTTTTCATTCTTTTTTCTTTATTCTGCCCTGCAGTAGTTATTTCCACTATTTTATCTTCCAGGTCAGTTATCTGTTCTTCTGCCTCAGTTATTCTGCTATTGATTCATTCTAGAGAATTTTTAATTTCATTTATTGTGTTGTTCATCATTGTTTGTTTGCTCTTTAGTTCTTCTAGTTCCTTGTTAAACGTTTCTTTTATTTTCTCCGTTCTATTTCCAAGATTTTGGATCATCTTTACTATCATTACTCTTAATTATTTTTCAGGTAGACTGCCTATTTCCTCTTCATTTGTTTGGTCTGATGGGTTTTTACCTTGCTCCTTCATCTGTTGTGTGTTTCTGTGTCTTCTCATTTTGCTTACCATGTTTGGGGTCTCCTTTTTGCAAGCTGCAAGTTCATAGTTCCCGTTGTTTTTGGTGTCTGCCCCCAGTGGCTAAGTTTGGTTCAGTGGGTTGTGTAGGTTTCCTGGTGGAGGGGACTAGTGCCTGTGTTCTGGTCTTTCTGGTAGGCAGAATCACATCTGGTAGTGTGTTTTGGGGTGTCTGTGACCTTATTATGATCTTAGGCAGCCTCTCTGATGATGTGTGGGGTTGTGTTCCTTCTTGCTAGTTGTTTGGCATAGGGTGTACAGCACTGTAGCTAGCTGGTTGTTGAGTGGAGCTGGGTCTTAATGTTGAGATGGAGATCTCTGAGAGAGATTTTGCTGTTTGATATTTCATGGAGCAAGGAGGTCTCTGGTGGACCAATGTCCTGAGCTTGGCTCTCCCACCTCAGAGGTTCAGGCCTGACACCCAGCCAGAGCACCAAGACCCTGTCAGCCACACAGTTCAGAAGAAAAGGGAGAAAAAAGAAAGAAAAAAGAAAAAAAGAAAAAAAAGAGATAAAGTTATTAAAATAAAAAATTATTAAAAAGTAGTTAAAAAAAGAAAGAAGAGAGCAACCAAACCATAAAACAAATCCACCACTGATAACAAGTGCTAAAAACTATACTAAAACAAAAAAACAATAAAAACGGACAGACTGAACCCTAGGACAAATGGTAAACACAAAGCTATACAGACAAAATCACACAAAGAAGCATACACATACACACTCATGAAAAGAGAAAAAGGAAAAAAATATATATATATAAAAGGAAGAGAGCAACCAAATCAATAAACAGATCTACCAATGATAATAAAGTCTAAATCCTAAACTAAGATAATCATAAAACCAGAAAGCAGTCAGTTGCATACAGCAAACCCCAAGTCTACAGTTGCTCCCAAAGTCCACTGCCTCAATTTGGGATGATTCGTTGTCTATTCATGTATTCCATAGATGCAGAGTACATCAAGTTGTTTGTGGAGATTTAATCCTCTGCTCCTGAGGCTGCTGGGAGAGATTTCCCTTTCTCTTCTTTGTTCTCACAGCTCCTGGGGTTCAGCTTTGGATTTTGGCCCTGCCTCTGCATATAGGTCACCTGAGGGCGTCTGTTCCCACCCAGAGAGGATGGGGTTAAAGTAGCAGCTACTTAGGGGACTCTGGCTCACTCAGGCCAGGGGAAGGAGGGGTGCGGATGCGGGGCGAGCCTGCAGCGGCAGAGGCCGGCGTGACTTTGCACCAGCCTGAGGTGTGCCGTGTGTCCTCCCGGGGAAGTTGTCCCTGGATCACAGGATCCTGGCAGTGGCGGGCTGCAGAGGCTCCCCAGAAGGGGGGTGTGGATAGTGACCTGTGCTCGCACACAGGCTTCTTGGTGGCGGCAGCAGCGGCCTTAGCGTCTCATGCCCGTCTCTGGGGTCCGCGCTGATAGCCGCGGCTCGCGTCCGTCTCTGGAGCTCCTTTAAGCAGCGCTCTTAATCCCCTCTCCTCGCGCACCAGGAAACAAAGAGGGAAGAAAAAGTCTCTTGCCTCTTCGGCAGGTCCAGACTTTTCCCCGGACTCCCTCCCAGCCAGCCGTGGTGCACTAACTCCCTGCAGTCTGTGTTCACGCCGCCAACCCCAGTTCTTTCCCTGGGATCCGACCTCCAAAGCCCGAGCCTCAGCTCCCAGCCCCGCGGGTGAGCAGACAAGCCTCTCGGGCTGGTAAGTGCTGGTCGGCACCGATCATCTGTGTGGGAATCTCTCCACTTTGCCCTCCGCACCCCCGTTGCTGCGCTCTCCTCCGTGGCTCTGAAGCTTCCCCTCCGCCACCCACAGTCTCCGCCCATGAAGGGGCGTCCTAGTGTGTGGAAACATTTCCTCCTTCACAGCTCCCTCCCACTGGTGCAGGTCCTGTCCCTATTGTTTTGTCTCTGTTTTTTCTTTTTTCTTTTGCCCTACCCAGGTACGTGGGGAGTTTCTTGCCTTTTGGGAGGTCTGAGGTCTTCTGCCAGCGTTCAGTAGGTGTTCTGTAGGAGTTGTTCCATATATAGATGTATTTCTGATGTATTTGTGGGGAGGAAGATGATCTCCACATCTTACTCCTCCGCCATCTTGAAGGTCCCCCCAAATTTTTATAGAAAAATGAAGGGTCGATAATAACTAAGGCAATCTTAAAGATTCACAGTGGAAAATTACATTGCCATGTATCAAGACTTACTATAAAGCTACAACATTTGAGACAATGTGATATGGTCATGGAGATTTGACAAATATACAAATAGAATAGAGAGTACACAAATAAACCCACAGGTTTATTATGGTATCTTGACTTCTGACAAAACTAACAGCTTATGGAGTAAAGTATAGATAATTTTTTCAATAAGTAACGTGGAGTCAGTTGAATACCCATATGGAAAAAATAGGATTTGACTCCTACTGCCCACACAAAAAAATCAAATCTAGGTGGCTGGTAAATCTGAATGTGAAAAGTAAAACAATACAGCTTCTATACAGTAACATAGGAGAAAATCTCTGTGACCTTGGAGTAGGTACATATTTCTTAAAGAGACAACACAAAAATATTGTGATTTTTTTTGTCCTTCAGTTTTAAATTGAGAACCTCTGTTTATCAAAAAACACCATTTAAGAGACTGACAGTGCACACTATTAAAATATTGAAATACATATATCCTGCAAAAACTCACATCTAAAATATTTTTTAAATCCTACATTTGGAAAGAAAATTAAAAAAGGTTAGGTAGTCTAATACAGAAGGGGCCAAAGACGTGAACAGGAACTTCCAAAACTTAAAATTAAACTCACACTGAGATATCATATACACCTCATAATGGCTAACATTTACAAACCGTCAATATCAAAAGAACGTAGCGCTCATACATTCTTGGTGGAAATATAAACTGATAGAACAGTCTGGAAACCTGTTTGGTAGTAATAACCCCTAAGGTTGAACAGACACATACTCTATGCCCAGCTAGTCCATCGTTAAGTATGTGACTAACGGAAAGACAAGTTGCGTGTATTGAAAAATATGCATGATGATGTTCATGATGTTACTGCATGCAGTAACCCCAGTGTTATTGTCCATAAACAGCGCCATAGATTAATAAACTGCTTTATAATCACATAACAAAATATTATTCAGTTGGGAAAATGAAGACAATCCAGCTACAAAACGCAACAACACAATGTCAAGTAAAAGAAGCTAGAATGAAAAGATTGTATGCTGTTGATTTCATCTGTATAAGGTTCAAAACAGGAAAAAATCAGATAGAGGTAAATTTCGGGAGAAAGCAGGTAGTGATATGAAATGACTATGAAGAGGCACGACGGGAAGGGCTTCCTGTGGTGCTGGGAATGTTCTATTTCCTGATGGATGGTGACAACATGGAAACATTCACTTTTTCAAAATTCATCAAGTTGCACTTATGATTTGTGAGCTTCTCTATGTACGTATTTTTAAAAATAAACCAGTGTGATGGTTGTTAGAGAAGCAACTGTGACAGCTGTCCTTGGGGTGCTATAAAATAACACCTGCGATTTCATAATGAAAAGCAGTGGAAAAATTGATTTGAGACACCTACATACTTTTTAGGAGTCCTTTCTGATGCATGCCTATTTCATAAACTAAAGTATAGCTGCACTTGGAGGTAACCTCTTTGTGTGACTGTATTAGTTTCCTATGGCTGCTGTGACAAATTACCACAATCTCAGTGGCTTAAAACAATACAAGTTTATTCTCTTGTGATTCTGGAAGCCAGATGTCTGAAATCAGTTACACTGGGCTAATATCAAGGCGTCAGCCAGGCTCTGCTCTTAAAGAGGCTCTAGGTAATTTTGCCTTGTGAGCCCTTCCTTTACCTCTAAAGTGAAATGTCTTTTTACTTCAGTTACATCACCTTCTTCTCTGTGTGTGTAATTCCTTCTGCTTCCCTCTTTTAAGGACACGTGTGATTCCATTTAAGTCCTGTGAAATTAACCAAGAATAATCTTCCCATCTCAAGAGCCTTCATGTAATCACATCTGCAAAGTCCGTATTGCCGTACAAGATAACATTCACAGATTCCAGGTACATCTCTGGATATCTCTAGGAGGCAGAATTCAGCCTCCCACAGTGAGCAAGCCAAGGAGTGAGAAATCCAGCCGATATCCAGGAACCATATCACACCATAGCCTTTGAATGGTTTCATTTTGCTTTTACCGCAGCTGATATTTTGTGTGGGCGGGGCCGGGATGACATTCATTCTTACTCAGTCTCAACTCAGGAACTAAATGATATTAATCACCACATTCCAATTTGCCTGGCTTTCAGGTACTCTCTCTGTTAGACTGTCTCTCCACCTACAGTTCTGCCACGGGAACTAGAGCAAGCGGTGTTCTTGTCTAAGCACTCATGCTTTGCCCCCCACCCCATCGTACATTTGTTGCACACTTCGGCTCTCTAAGCAGCAGCTATTCATGAAGAATGTAAGGTGGTTTCAACAGCAGATTTGAATCTTGTCTCTGTTAATCACCTGTTGGACAATATTTACCAAGTAACCAATCTCTAAATTTCAGTGTGACCAACTATATCATAAGATAATACTATTTCTCAGAGCTGTTATAACAATTAAATTTAAAACTGTACATAAAAAGAATTGTCACAGAGTGGCCAATCAATAAATGGTGACTTCGCCATCATAGTGTGATATCTTTCTGACTTGGTGTATATAGTTACCATAGGGAAGTTGAACTTCCAGCAATTTCACATCAAAGCTATTATTGATGTGATTTATTTCAATTCAGCCTGCTCTTACTAAGCCTCTATGACATGCTAGGACCTGGGCATTGTAGGAGATACATTACCGAATGGAATCAACCCTTCTTCTTAATAAGCTTCTGGTCTGTTGGGGAAAGTAGGTATCAAACAGGTGAAGACAATACATCTAGAGCTACAAGATCAAGGAAATTTGAATATGGTATTTGATATGAAGGAATGATTAATTTTGTGAAGTGTGACAGCATGACGATTATATTAAAAATTCTTGTTTCTTAAAGATAAGTACAGTATCAGTTCCCGCTTGCTGCAGTAACAGACTACCACAAATTTGGTGACTTGAAACAACATATTTGTTCTCTTAAAAAACAAATTTGTTTTCTTAAAGTTCTGGAGGTCAGAAGTCTGAACTGAGTCTTCCGGGACTAAAATCAAGGTGTCGGCATGGCTGGATCCTCCTGGAGGCTCCAGAGAGAATCCATTCTTTGCCTCTTCCAGCTTCTAGAGGATGCCCACATTTGGCTGGTGGCCGTATCACGCCAGTCTCCGTTTCCGTTGTCACATTGCCTTCTCTGCCTTTGGCTCTCCTTCCTCCTCTTATGAGGATCCTTGTGATTACATTGGGATGACCCGGATAATTCAGGTTAATCCCCCCCATCTGAAGATTTTTAATTTATCTGTAAAGTCCCATTTGCCATGTAAATTCTCATATTCACAGGTACTACATCCTAGAGAGGGAAGGGATGGGGAGAACAGAAAAGCTGAATTGCGTATCAGATTCAATGGTTTTCAGAGCTATAATTACCTTAGAGTTTCTCTAGAGCAATCCATATGTCATAGGACAAACGAGGCCCAGAGAAATCCCACATGGCAGCAACTTATCCTGGCTTCTAATAAACAAATAGTGCTCACAAGGGTTTGTGTTAAAACATGGTGGGAAGACAAAAGAAACAAAAAAACAAAAACCAAACAACAATAAAAACATGGTGGGCAGAACTTATACGTGCTCAGGGAGATTTTATTTGTAAAGAACCAGGCCCAATAATCAATGAGACTTTGGATTTTTCTAGGGATTCAGGAATCTCAGCATTATTAAATTCTCTAAGAAAGGGTCTTACCGGTAGAACCTTCATCCCTTCATTCTAGGTAAGGATCTGAATGTCCAGGGTGGCGCCCCTCACCATTGTTTGATTCCTTCTCTCTCAGGCACATCTGTTTATATCCAGCCTTTTTTTTCCCAGACTTGCTTAGATTTCTCAGTATAGGTGAGGGTACATAGTTTATCATTTTGCAGGGAAAATGAAGAGATTTTCTGGTCTAAATCGGTCTTAATTTTTTATTTTATTATAAAAGACAAAAAGTGTTCACACAATATTTTCTCAAAACACTGTTAAAGCAATATAAAAGCAAAAAAAGGAAAGTGTCCCTCAAGATTCCATTCCCAGGGAGGTAGCTGTAATTATGCACATTGCCAGCAGGTGGCATTACATCATTAGTAATGGTTGAGCAAACCATTAGAACAAGGTAGGTTGTTCCATTCTTCGGAGATCTATAGACTAAACAAGTGCTTATGGATCTCTTACTGTGTGCAAGGTTCTTCTTCAGACTCCGGTTTACACTGGTAAACAAACAGACACGAACTCTGCTCTGAAGAAGAACATTCTAGTGGAGTAAGATGCACAAGCAAGATGCGCAATACTCCAGCTCGTCTTTTTAAAATTTCTTCTCCTTCTTCACCCTTTCTCAACTCCTTGAAAGTCACATTTCTGAGACAGTGTTATAGTGAAAAGAAGAAAAACAAAAGACAACTATAACTCTTTTATAAACAAGGAGACTTAAGGAAGGTAAAATGATTTGCCTAAACACACAGCTAGTAGTAGATGCAAGTCAGTTGACCCAACATTTTCTCTAGCATTTCACCACAGTGATCCTTCAAGTGACAAATTCAGGGCTGAAGTCCTTGTCCTGCCACGGACTCTTCGTGGGTTCTTAAGCAAATCATTCAAAGTGGGCCTGAATTTACTTTTCTATAAAAATTAAGGCATTGGATGAGGTAAGTAGGTTCAAACATTTTTACCAATGGAGTATTTTTTTTTAGTTTCTTTATCTTAACCAAGAGTTCAGTAAGTAAAATAAAGCAAAGTGCTTGAATTGAAAGAGATTTGTTCCCCTTGAGCTTCTGTCTTCCTCCTCTGGAATCTTCAGCTTCCCCAGAGCACAGTTTGAAAACTACCACCCTGAGTGATCTTGCAAAGACCTTCCAGCTCTAAATATCCATCATTCCCCAAATGCATAGAATCAAGTGTGAGAGTAATAATCTCAAAACGTGCTTGCTGCTTGGTTAAAAAAAAACCAACCCTAAATCCTGAAGATTATGACAAACCGGTGCAATCAGTTAAGAACAAAGAGAAAGTGATATTTAAAGCATTCTCAATACCTGCAACACAATTTCTTTTGAATAACGACATTATCTTCATGCTTGACACACGCTCGGCCAGGTCTCAGCTGTGAACATCTTCTGGCACAGAATCTCAGAGGTGAAAAGTTTGCCCATGGAGAACACTGGCTTCCCTGCACTTAGGCATCAAATACACAGGCTTTTGGCTGTGGTAAGTGCCCAGATCCAAAGGTGGTACGGCTTACTGCTGAATCATGGTGAATGGAGCCAGAGGATTCTGGAAACCACTCAAACACAAAGCCACAAGCAGTGGTGGGAAGGGCGACTTAAGGGCAAAGGACTAGGGGAGGCTGACTGCCGCAGACCTGAGAATTCATCTCCCTGGGTTTCCATCCCTGCTTCATCACTTTGGACAAGTTACTTTGGTTCCTAATTTGTAATTTTGGATAATAGCAGTAACTACTTCCTAGGAATGATGAGACCTCATAGGACAGATAATAGCAGTAAGTAAATACGGAGTAAATATTTCAGTGGGTCTCTCACAGGATTCTTGCAAATGCCTCCAGGCTGGCTTCCTCACTCCTGTCACCTTCTAATCCTTCTCCACAGGCTGCATGACCTTTAATTGTCAGGTCACATCACTCCATTTTTAAAGCCCTTCGGTGACCCTCCCTTGCACTTGAGAGAACAGCTAAATTTCCCACGCTGACTCGCAAGCCCTGCACGGCCTTCCGTGTCCACCCTCCAACCTTTATTTGCCACTTGCCAACCACACTCCAGCCACACTTGCCTCCAGACAGTTCCCGGAACAGCCCAAGCCTTTGCCATGCCCTAGAGCTCTCATGTTTCCTGCTTCTTTTCCCAGAACACACTGGCTTTTCCTAAAGTCTCAGTTAAAACATTTCTCCTCAGAGAGGTCTTCTCTGACCGCTCTGTCTAAAGTATCAAGAATAAAGTGTGCTTTATTCCATTACACAGACATTGGAAAATTTTGACCCATGAACCAAACAAAGGTCTCTGCCAAAGGTCTGTAGATTTAGATACAGAAACAAATGTTTCTGTATCAATGTTAATTTCTTAGTTTTGATAGTCAAATTGTGGTTGTGAAAAGAATGCTCTTATTCTTAGGTAATATCCATTAAAGTATTCATCAATGAATGGGTACAATGTCTGCAACTTACAACTTACTCTCAAATGGTTTAGAAAAAAATTACCTATTTATGGTCTATTATTTATAGAAGAGAAAGTAAGACAGATTGAATGATAAAGCAAATGTGGGAAGATGTTGATGTTTGGGAATCTGGGTTAAGGGATGTACAGAAATACTTTATAGTATTTTTTCAACTTGTTTATAAATCTAAAATGGTTATGAAATATTATGCTAAAATATGAAGAATATAGGTTTCAGGGTGGCCCATGGGAAATATTATAATTCGGTCCTCACACTTCAACAGTATTTTATGGTAAATTATATTTACTTTTGCAAGATGAAGCATAATACGTTCTTAGAAGGGCTTAATACTTTCATACCTTCTTCCCCCTTCCAAGCATAGTAGAAATGAGCTGGAAAGCTATATAAAAATATATTAACAGTGTTTGTCTATAAACTGTGTATTTCCTCAAGCCATTCATTTTCTTCTTTGAAGCTTTCCATTTTTCTGAATTTTTATAATGAGCACTTACTACATGTATTATAGAATCCTTGAATTTCTTCATATTTTCCTCAGTTCCAGAAAAGAAAGGGAAGAGAGGGGAGAGAGAGAGAGAAAGAGAGAGGCAGAGAGAGGAGCCCTGATACCTTCCTGGCTGTCTGGGAGCCACTGAATGTACCTGGATGGGGAAATTCCCAAGGTGGCATGGTGTCAGCTAATGCTCACAAACTGTTACCTGCAGCCCTAGTATGAGCTGCCTGCTGGAAGGGCAGCTGTTCAACTCTCCAGGCTTGACAACTCAGGGGTAATTGAAGATCTAGTCTGGCGGCTAAACTCAGGTTTCATTCCTCTCATCCTCACACCACCCTAAAGAGAGAACCTCAGCTCCAAAGGCATAAGCAGCATAAGATCAACATGCAACGACAATGATTGCACTGCCAGTTGGAGCATAAAACAATGAAGTATGTGTGAAGAACTGATGCTGACACAGTGCTGGACAGATGAATTTGTGCAAACTTCCTGAATGATTCAGATACTTATTTAGTGGATGTTTGTTCAGTTTTAAAACTCTGGAAGAGTATCAAGGACCACAAAGTTCACAATTTCCTTTACTAGGGACAATTTGTTTATTAAATTGCACCAATGACAAGCTAAAAGCCTTTTATGCACTAGCTATTTGACTTCCCTCTTCCAGGAGTTACTCAAAGGCACATAAAGAGGTTTCTCCCTCCACGCCTGTCTCCTACTCCTGTAGAGAGACATACACTCCACACCTGGCAGCACTAAACACATCATGGTGCCGCATGTTCCCCTAACAAATCCACGTGTGAGGGTGGGAGCGAGTGTGGGAGAAGGAATGTCACACAGTTTACTTGGTAGGGGGAATAACTCAGAGTACTCTGGTCTGAATGGAGCTTCATGATGTATGAGTGAGAAATGCCTGGACTTATTAAGCGCTGATTCTCTGAATCTTGCCATTCTATAGGACTCCTGTTCTGAAGATGTTTTATAGACTGTGGGGGGCGGTGGGGGAGGGATATGACATCATTTCTGAGAGACCACACTGCTTCCTATTTCCACTTTCCTTCAAGCCACACTTCACTCATTCATTCATTGGCAATTTGGAGCCATTGCTTCAGGACCACACACGTCATAAAAATTATGTCCCATCATGGCTCACAGATTGACAAAGAAGCAGCATGCAATACCTCCTTAGATTCAGTTACGCCAAATGCTTCTGGGATATAACCATTTGATCTCAAACTAAATAGTCCTATCTACAAGCACTCCATGTTAAACACCAAATCTACCCCAAGCATGACAGTCTTCTGAGTTTCCAGGACAGGCTGCCTGAGGAAGGAATGTGGATTTTGCCTCATGTGCACCTCGCTTCCCATCCCAGCTCTAATACAAGGTCACTGTGTGACCCTGAACAAGTCGCTTACTCCTGAGAGCCTCACTCTCTTTGCCTGTAAAATGGGATTAACAACAAGTACTTGTTAGAACATTTTTAATGGGATCAAAAACAGTGTGTAGAAAGTATCTTGCACACACTAGGTGCTTAACAGGACAGTACCTATTGTTATTACTCATGTAACATGAGAATGCACTTATAACTCTTTGACAATTCTTAAGAAAAGAGCTTTTTTAACATTCTCTAATCCAACTGGCAAAAAGAGTTGAGAGGAAATGTTAGAGAGAGAGAGAGACAGCGAAAAAGACAAAGGAGAGCAAGTATTTAAGGAATAAGGCAGAGTTGAGAAGAGAAAGAAAGAAAGAGAAAGAGAGAGAGAGAAAGGAAGGAAGAAAGGGGGGAAGAGAAAGGGCAGGTAAGTACAAGTACTTAGGGAATAGCTTATTAGGATATTTTGGAGACCTCAGGTCTGTTACCAGTGGAAATTTAGACATAGCCCCTTGGGCAGTCAATTTTCTTATTTTCAAAAATGAGGTCATCTGTTGTTGAGGGATGAGGTTTGGGAGGGAGCAGTTTCCGGGTGTCTACTTGAGGAAACGTGTATATTGTCCCTATGGGCCGAAAGGTCAGCACCTCCCTCCTCTCTCCATCCCCAGTGGAAACTGCGCAATTCACCTGAAGGGGCTTATTTCTCAGGGTGAGGTTTCTCCCACAGGGAATTTCCAACTGAGAATTCTACCCTCTGGAATCCCTCACCCCCAGCCTCCTGATAAGAAGCACTCCTTGCATTGAGCCTGCATCCACTCAACACTTATCTCTTTGTTTTGAGATATTTTAAAAATGTTATTCAGAGGAACTTGTGGTGGTTTTGTGCTCTTGGGTTTTTGTTTTGGCTGGGGAAATTTTACTCTTTTATCTTATCTTCCTAATTGGGAAATATTTAGATTATTTTAGTGCCTGTCTATTTTTAAGCAAAGTCTAAGATATGGCTCCAGTGAGTGACTAATCCCAAGACAGGTCCACACTTCTGTCCAGATGTGTCTTCGTTCTGGTCTGCAGCCCCAAGGTGCCAGCCTTTGATAAAATCCGTAGGGAAGATGCCACTTTTAAAATTGTGTTTTTCAGGTGATTTCAGGAGAACAATAGCCAACTAGCTCCTAAAAAGAAACACTCTGGCCACTCCAAAGAGACCACTGGGCTGGAACAGGATGATTGTTTTCCATTTTCAGTATTCCAAAGCTCAGCCAATGGCAGTGTACTGTGATGGTGAAGAGTACGGATTTGGGTCCAGGCCACTGTACTTGGATCCCAGCCCTGCAATTTACCAGCTGTGCCACCTGAGGTCTGTAAGTGATGACACTGTCATCTTATCTCTGGAATAATACCATCCTATAGGTTGTTAACAGGGTAACTGAGTTAATTTATAAAACCCTTATAACAGGGCCTGACATACAGAAGTGCTGTATTTAAATGCTGGTTAGATAACAGCCACTAATAAACATAATTAGAGTTTGGAAGTTCCTCATAAGTTGCCTAGTCCATGGAGAAAAAAGGAAATAAGTGGCGATTTTTACGATTTCTTTTCTTGTGTGTGTGTGTGTGTGTGTGTGTGTGTGTGTTTTATCCACTGTTCCACCTGCTGCTTTATTCCTCTCCATTAATTCTCATATCAACTCTGTGTGGTTGTCATTGTCACCAGCTGTAAATGGCAGAGATGGGATTCACGTTCCTGTTGCCAACACCCAGGGCTGGTTCCCTCTCCCCTCCCCCTAACCTCCAAAGATGCATAAGTACACCTGGAGCTGATCCTCAACTTCTATTTTATAAGAACGACTTTGGGGATCAATTAGATGGCTTTTAACAGCAGAGGATCTGTGACAGAAAACAGTCCCAAAGGCCCAAAGTGGTTTTGTAGAATGGTGGGATAATGAACTTTCCTCCTTTCTTTAGTTTTTAAATATTCCCTTTTATAAAATTATAGTACTGGGGAGGGGTAAGGGTAAGCTGGGACGAAGTGAGAGATTGGCATGGACATATATACACTACCAAACGTAAAATAGATAGCTAGTGGGAAGTAGCCGCATAGCACAGGGAGATCAGCTCGGTGCTTTGTGACCAAAGGGGTGGGATAGGGAGGGTGGGAGGGAGACGCAAGAGGGAGGGGATATGGGGATATATGTATACGTATAGCTGATTCACTTCGTTATAAAGCAGAAACTAACACACCATTGTAAAGCAATTATACTCCAATAAAGATGTTAAAAAAATAAAATAAAATAAATAATAAAATTATATTACTTTTATATAAAACCATGTGCTTATTTTTTAAAGCATCAGTAATTGGTAGAATTATTTTTATGTTCTCTATTTAGACTAAATTTGAGTCAACTAATTCCCTTTTAAGGAAGAGATTCAAAGACTTCCCCCTTCCCTGACCCCAAACATGAGAACTCAGGAGTCTGGGCTAAGGCTGGACTTGGGAGGACAGGGCATGGATACCCACCCTGTATTATGGGTGTCCCCCTTTTCCAAATCAAAGCCCTATACTGTCTTCTCCCATTCAGGCCTGGAAAGAACTGTTGAATCCACCAAGATGAGGGAAACTGCTTTAATTCCCAAACAGGTTAATCTACAGCTTTTTCCATAAGCATTTTGAGAGCAAACAGGGATAGCTGAGGGACCGCCATGGGAGTAGGCCTCCCAGAAAAAAATGACCAGTGATGGGTCCCAGGCACCAGATAACTCAGTGGCTCTAACTACTGACCTTCCCTACTACATCCTAAGCATGAATCCCACTGCAGACTGTCTCACACCCTTGGTTCTGATAATACACCTGACACTGATCCTGTCCTCATAACAGGGGACAAAGATTTTTGGCTGGCCAGCATCTCCTTGTCCTTCTTTACTTGGGGATCTTCCGCCTGCCCTCTGAGTTGTGGTGGGTGGAACTGACCCCCATTTAGAAAGTAGAAAGTTAGGCTTGCTCTATTCGGCCCTTTTGCTGATCAGACCCACCTCTCCAGAGCTCTGAATTTGGAGACTGTGATGAAAAGAAGGAGGCAAAGTGAGAATTTATGCCTTCTTGGTGCAGTGGCAACACCAGGCTCTTTGAAGGGTCGGCAAAGGCGGGGGTGCCGGGCTGTGTCTGATGGCGTCTCCAGGCGGGTTCTGGGCATTGATTTTGGAACCTTCTGCTTAGGCTATCTACGTCCCTGCTTGCTCCCGAGCCTGTATCTCCATCAGTTCCATGAGCTACATCAACCAGAGTCCTGTTCTGGCTCTTGCTTCCAATAACATGACTAGTTCCCAGTTCTAACTCCTGGTTTGACCAGTTTACTCCGAAATCCTTTCCAGTGGTTATCTTGACCTTACTTGCACCTCATCCATCCCAGCTCCAGCTACATCAGTCAAGATATGTTATGAGCCTTTTACAGTTGTATGATCCCTTCCATCTTTAGTGATCGGGCTTAGAAACCTTATCAATTCTTCCAGCACGAGTAATGCTAATAATAATAGCTAACATTTACAGTGAGTGGGGTTTTTTCTTGTTGTTTTTTTTTGGCTAGCTACTTTCAGGCATTGTATCAGATAATACTTAGGAAAAATAACTATGCGCTGTTTCCTACTGTAATACAAATTTCACGGGTTAGGAAAACTGTCCTCAGACACTTATGGTTACGTAACAGTCCAGTGTGCAAAAGCCAGCGCGTGGTAGAGATGAGGACTGAATCTAAGTCTGTCCAACTCCAATGCCTGAATTCAAATCACTTCAAATCCCGTATCTCTGGGGAACCAACAAACTGTGTTCCACTTCAGCCCAGGAAACTGGGTCAGGCTGCAAATCAGTCACTACAGGAACATTTCATTTAAATTTCAAAAGGCAAATAAGTAAAAGGTACCTGAATCTGAGAGAGGTGATGAATCATATTCTATAATGATTAAAATATTTTCTCTTTTCTTAGAGAGGGAGGGAAAGACTGGAATAATTAACATTCCTTTGTAGTTTCAAAATTCAAGAAATGAGGAATTAAAAAAAAAAATCTTCTCTTGTTTAGGTGTTAAGTCCTCTTTCAGTATTTCCACTGGGCAACGAGACATTGACCAGGACACAGGGCAGTCTGCACACATCAATTTCTGTCAATTCAAAATCCAAAGCAATTCTCATCAGAGCTCTTTTTTTTTTTTTTTTGAGGGCCTATATTAGGCATTGTGGTCAAACATGTTAATCCAAAAGACTATTTCTGATCTAAATGACTGAACAGGAAAAAAAAATATTTTTCCTCCTTCCCATGAGAGCCTGATAAGATAGACATGGAACTCGAAGTGTAAAAACTATTTCCTAGGAAGGAAGCCATTGGTGGACCCCTAGTTCCTCCTTCATAGTCATTTAATTCGTAAATATTCAAAGAACCCTGTAGTTGACAAGAAAAATCAATGTCAAGATCAGAAGTGGTGCTGCTTGAGCCTAATTCATGGATGTTTATCTTCTTAAAGACAATTTAAAATTTTTGTTCTTTTTGGTATATCATCATTACTTTTAGGATCTGCCTATTTTTTCATGATGGCGATAGTTCAAAACAATGATGACATTTTACTTCAGGTCAGCCAAGCTCTAGAAACCACAGCAGAGTGCATAGTCTTTCCTGGCAGGAGGGAAACATACGAAGTTTAACCAGTAACTGACAGCACATGGGGTTGTGAGACCTGTGTTTCTGCCGCAAACCATGTAAACTTTGGCTAAATAACTTGATTATACATATCTTCCTTGACTTATGATGGGGTTACATCCTAATAAATCCATTGTAAGTTGAAAATATCGTAAATGGAAAATGCATTTAAAACACCTACCCTTCCGAACATCGTAGCTTAGCCCAGCCTACCTTAAACATGCTCAGAACACTTACATCAGCCCACAGTTGGGCAAAGTCATCTAACATAAAGCCTGTTTAATAATGAAGTGTTGAGTATCTTATGTAATTTATTGAAGACTGTACTGAAAGTGAAAGAATGGTTGTACATGTCCAGAATAACTGTAAGTGTACTGGTTATTTACCCTGGGGGTCACGTGGCTGGCCAGGAGCTGCAAGTTCCGTAAAGCCGCTCAGCATCACAAGAGAGTATCACGCTACATACCACTACCCTGGGAAAAGACCAAAAGCCAAAATTTGAAGTACAGTTTCTATGGAATGCATATCACTTTTGTACCGCTGTAAATTTGAAAAATCGTAAGTCAAACCATTGTAAATTTGGAACTGCCTGTATTGCCTAAATTTTCCCAACCAAAAGCTGGGAATGGTACCCTTGAGTCCTACAACTCAAAAGTATTATTAAAATTAGGTAATATATGATGTGTTGAAAGTACATTTTATAAAAGAGAAGATTTATAAACTTGTCTAATATCTTCTCTCATGTTGTTTTATCAATTTTATTCTATAAGCTTCTTCCTTGAAAAAATTCACTATGACACTTCTGCTTGCCTTACTATAAAACCATGATATATCAGCTACGGCAGAAGAACAAGTTTAATAATGTATTCTGCAAGAACATTACCACCGACTTTATGCTGTAGCCATCCTTCACCGGGCAAACTAATCCATATTCCATTAGAGGTCCAGAGCAGCTAATGAAACATATCATTGACCTCTGACCCTTATGCTCTCTGCTTGCTGCTTCTTCCTCTTCTTCTTCTTCCTTTTTTTTTTTTAGTCACTATGCCCAGTTCTGTTTTTAATGTCTCCTCTCCGCTAACTGCCTTCCTAGGTTTTCTACTCTGCCTTTCCAGAGCAGAACCACAGGAACTTCACAGTGGCCACCATGAGATGGACGGGGCCCCCAGGGAGTTTGTGAAATGCCTGACAAGTTCCTGCACACTGGTCTGCTCCAAAGTTCACCAGTTTATCAGAGCTTCACTGCGGGTAACAGGAAGCAAGGAGATGAGGAGACTGGCTCTTGTTAGGGTCAACGTTACAGCTGAACTAAACTTTGATTCTTTAAAATTAGCTTTAACCCCTCCTAACTTTGAGGAGAACAGATGGACTCAAGATAGAAGGGTGTTAGGACCATTGGAAAGCAGCAGACTTCCCAAGATAAGAATCCTCTTTTAACCCCAGCAACTCTAGTGTGGGACATTAAAATAGGGAAAACTGGAATTGAAAAATCCAGATAGTGCCACATACTATCACTACTGTCACTACAATGTGACAATTTCCTTAATTTCTCAGAACCTCCATTTTTTAAAAAATCATTTCTCATAGGATTGCTTATACTATGCAAAATCCTAATATATACAGTAGGCACTCATGACATGTTGGGTCTTTCCCCCAAAATATTTTTGGAAAATTAGATCTTTTAAATATGAATATACCAATATCAGCTAAAAACTCCGTTTATAACAAGCGCAAATCTCTCTCTCACACACACACAGACACATATATCCATTACGTAAAATATAAGAAAGCTTAGATACACTCTGAATTTCTTTCATGGTTTCTCTGGATTGGTGGTGAGGTTTGGAATGCAATTTAAAGGAGAAGAAGAAACAGGGATTTTTTTAAAAAAGATTAATTTTTAGAGCGATTTTAAGTTTATAACAAAATTGAGAGGAAGAAACAAAGATTCTTGACTTCTAATGTTTTTGAAAGGCAAGTATAAGCAGAGGCTGATGTTTCACAGAATAAGATCTCCAGGCCCAAATACATCATCAACAACTGCTCTCTGCCCACAAAGAATTAGTACTGTTTGGATCGTGAAGGAATAAATACTATGAATCCATACTGACCAATTAATAGCATGCACAATACAACTACTGAACAAATATAGATCAAAGAAAGAGCATCTGGCTTTTTGGCAATAGGAGGATACATAGCAAATGCAGTGGGAAATTATTCAGGGAACTGCAGAGAAATTAAGCTGCATTGCTCTTTGTTAAGGAAGCCACACAAAGGTCATGTTATCATGCAAAAAAGTATTGGAAGGTAATCATCTCCTCTTCCTAATACAAGCTTCAATTCTATTCAATTCCAGAAATATTTATTGAGCACCTACTATGAGAATCTATTATACTATATTTCAGGGGCATTGGTTGGCACTTGTCGGGAGCAGAGCACTAGAATGGTGACGAGCACAGATTTCAGGGTCAGGTAGAGAGGGTTTGAAGTCCAGCTCCATCATTTACTAGCTGCTTTTTCTTTCTTGGTTTTTTTGTTTGTTTGTTTTTTTACCTTGGGATGTTTGATAGTTCACTCTTTCTAGAAACAGACACCTAGGAGAGTGATGCTTATAGACAGACATAGGGATGGACATTCATTGAGATACAATGAGAAAGGGATAACAGTGTTAAAAACCACTGGCTGAGTGATGCTTGGCAATTTTCTAAGTACATTTTATATGCCATTTTTCATCTTGATAGCATACTGAGGCTAAAGATATCAGAGTTTTTTTTCTTATTTCTACATTATAAATGATTAAAGATGATCCAACCATAAGGAAGTTATTAAATTTGACAGAGTGTCTTCAGATGATTAGTAGTGAAGTAAGGAATTTTTACTGAAACAGTGACTGGCACATAGCACGACTTCATGTCACTTGGCTATACTTGACTCTGATCATAGTTGTAGGAAGCAATAAAATTTTAGCAATTATCAGAGATGAAGAAGCAATAAAACGTTTAGCAATATGTGGGAGTATATGATAAAGTAGCCTAAATAAAATTTATAGTGAATAAACTGTGGAGGTATATGCCTGGATCCAGCTACCTTAAAAGGTAAAAACATCTACCCAGGAACCAGTGGGATAACCAAATCTTCCTGGAATTTTCTTTTGAGAAAATAGTTCTTTTTATTTCACTTATTCGTTCTTAAGAAACATGAAATAAATACAGTTATAAGAAAGCTTTTCAATGGTCATTTTTGGTTTATAAATTCTAAAATACTTCATTAGAGTCTTTAACACATGCCTCATAATTTGATATAATTGATGTGCAATCAACTGCATGTATTTAAAATGTACAATTTAAAATTTTTGTACAATTTTGTACAAAAATAGGTACAATTTTAAAGTTTCGACACATGTATACAACTGTGAAATCATCACCTCCAAAGTTTCCTCTCATCCTTTGTAGTCTGACCCATCCCATCCATGACCCCATGCCCAAGCACCCACTGACTTACTTTCTGTCACTAGAGATTAGTTCGCATTTTCTAGAATTTTATATAAATGACAGTATGTATTCTTCTTTCACTCAGCATAATTATTTTGTGATTCATCAATATCACTGCACGTGTCAATAGTTCATTCCTTTTTATTACCAAGTAGTTTTCTATTTTATGGATAAACCATAATTTGTTTATCCATTCATTGTAGATGGAAATTTGAATTATTTCTAGTTTGGGGAGATCATAAGTGCTCTGACATTTGTGTATAACCCTTTGTATGAGCAAAGCTCTCTTTTCATATAAATAATATGAGGGGAATGGCTGGATCATAAAAGGTGCATCTTTATCTTTTTTGGAAACTGATACAATTTTCCAAAAAGGCATACCATTTTATATTCCCACCAGAAGTGAATGAGAGTGCCCATTCTTCCATATCCTTGCCAGTGCTTGGTATGGTCAGTCTTTTTAATTTCAGCCATTCTAATAAGTGTGCAATTATGATTTTAATTTGCATTTCCCTAATGACTAAAGATGATGAGCATTTTTTCATATGTTTGTTTGCCACCTCTATGCCTTCTTTGATGAAATGTCTAGTCAAATATTTTGATCATTTTTTAAGAATTAAGTTTTTGTTTTTGTTTTAAAGAAGATGTTGGGGGTAGGAGTTTATAAGTTAATTTATTTATTTTTGCTGTGTTGGGTCTTCATTTCTGTGCAAGGGCTTTCTCTAGTTGTGGCAAGCGGGGGCCACTCTCACTATCGCGGCCTCTCTTATTGTGGAGCACAGGCTCCAGACGCGCAGGCTCACTAGTTGTGGCTCACGGGCCTAGTTGCTCCGCGACATGTGGGATCCTCCCAGACCAGGACTCGAATCCATGTCCCCGGCATTTGCAGGCAGATTCTCAACCATTGCACGACCAGGAAAGCCCAAGGTTTTTTTTATTATTATTATTGGGTTTTGAGGATTTTATATATGCTGGACACAAGTTATTTATCATATATATCTTCTAAATATTTTCTCTAGTCTATCTTTTCAGTCTATTAACAGCCTCTTTTGAAGAGCTAAAGGTTTTAATTTTGATGAAGTCCACTTACCATTTTTTTCTTTTAGGTTTAGGACTTCTAGTGTGGAATCTAAGAAATCTTTGCCCAACTCAAGGTCACACTAATTTTTACCCATGTTTTCTTCAGTAAATTTTATCATTTTAGGTCTCACATTTCGTTCTACAGTTCACTTTGACCTAATTTTCATATACGGTGTGACACAGCTCAAAGTTCATTTTGGAGGAGAGGTGCATATGGATCTCCACTTCTTCCAGCACCATTTGTTGAAAAGACTGTTCTTTCTCCACGGAATTACCTTTGTTCTTTTGTCAGATGTCAGTTGTCCATAAATGTGTGATCTATTTCTGGATTCTCTATTCTGCTCCCTTTATCTGTTTACCTATTTTTGTTCTGATACCACACTGTGTTGATTACTGTCACTTTATGATAAACCTTGAAATAGCAGTGCAAGTCATACAAATTTGTTCTTCTTTTTCAAATTTGTTTTATCTATTCTTGGTTCTATGCACTTGCATATGATTTTTACAATCAGATTTTCAATCTTTACAGAATAGCATCCTGGAATTTTAATTGGGATTGTTTGGAATCTGTAGATCAATTTTTTTTTTTTTTTTTTTTTGCGGTACACGGGCCTCTCACTGTTGTGGCCTCTCCCGTTGTGGAGCACAGGCTCCGGACGCACAGGCTCAATAGTTGTGGCTCATGGGCCTAACTGCTCCATGGCATGCGGGATCTTCCCAGACCAGGGCACGAACCCGTGTCCCCTGCATCAGCAGGCGGACTCTCAACCACTGAGCCACCAGGGAAGCCCCTATAGATCAATTTTGAGAGAATTAGCATCTTAACAATATTGAGTCTTCTAAGACATGAACAAGGTATAGCTCTACATTTATCTAAATATCTTTTAATTTATCTCAGGAGCATTTTGTAATTTTTAGTGTAGAGGTCTTACACATCTTTTGTTAGATTTATTCACTAAGTAGATCATAATTTAATGCTATTGTAAATAGTGTTCTTTAATTTCAATTTCTGATTGTTCATTGCATATATGTAAAAATACAACTGATTTTGTAAATTGAGATCATATTCTACTATCTTGCAAAACCCACTTCTTGTTCTAGTGGTGAGAGTGGACATCAAGTGTGGTTTATCTGAGGAACGCAAGGATGGCTTCACATTTAAAGATCCGTCAATGAAAATCACCACTTTAATAAACTAAAAAAAACAAACAACATATGTTATCTCAAAAGATGAAGGAAAAAGCATTTGACAAAGTCCAGTATCTATTCCTGAGACTCAATAAACTAGAAATAGAAAGGAATTTCCTGAATCTAATAAACAATGACTACTAAAAACCTCAAGCTAACATCATACTTAATTGTGAAATTTCTCCCTAAAATCTGATAAAGATAAATGTGTTATCATTTTCCTACCTGAAGCCACTACTATCTTTCACATGGAGGGCTTCAGAGACCTCCTAACTGGCCTCACTGCTTCTGTTGTCTCCTTAAAAAGAATTCACACAGCAGCCAGAATGATATTTCTTAACCTTTAATTTTCAGCTAATTCCAGACGTAGAGAAGAACTATAATAGTTCAATAAACTCCCACTTAACTTTACCCAAATGTATTAATCATTAATATTTTGCCACATTTTCTTTCTCGCATGCTTATGTATCTCTAAGTACTTTAGCGTGAGTTTCCTAAGAAATAGGATATTCTCTAAGATCATGTGCAATGATCAAATGTGCACTTTGATACTATAATATTATTTAATATTTCCTATTTAAAATTTTCCAATTTCTCAGTCATGCTCTTTATAGTAACCACATGTCCTTCAATCCAGTATCCAGTCTCAGGATTGAACATTGCAGTTGATTGTGTTTTTCTTTCTTTTTTTTTTTTTCTTTTTGTCTCTTTTAATCTGGAACAGTTCCTTCATCTTTCACTGATTTTTCACTACTGACATTTTTAAAGATTACACATCAGTTGTTTTTGTAGAATTTGGGTTTATCTTTTCTTTCTTCATGATTAAATTCAGGTTATGTATTATTGGCAGAAATATGGCATTACGTATAGTGATGTGACATATATATATAATGACACCACATTAGCTGGCTTATTTTTCCTACTGTACCCAATCCCTTGCTCATTCTGTTTCAGATACGCTAGCTCCTTCCTACCACAGAGCTTTGATAATTGAATTCTCCCTGCTTGGTTCCTCATAGGGAGGAACCTTCCAAGTCTGCTTGAATGTCCTCTCAAATTGGTATAAACTGACCATAATATCAAAGTAGGACCCACCTTCCTCCACTCCATGCCCAGAAGGTCTCTTTTCTCATATCATCCAATTTCTGTCATGACATTTCTCATTGTTTGAAATGATTTTGTTTATTTATGTGTTTACTTCTTCATTTCCTGTCTCCCCAGACAAGAAGTTCTTTGGGGGAAGGGATACTTCTGTTTTATTAACTTCTGAATTTCCAGCATCAAAAAAACAGTTGTGACTTCCTATTTCTTCTTCCCATACACTTTGTTGTCATTTTAATTTCAAACATGGAAGGAGGGTGGGTAATATGTTACCGAAGCGAGATTTAGGGTTAGATGCCTGATGTTTAAAGCACCAGACAAGACATCAAAGTTGTCGATGTTACCAAATTTGTATTTACATGCAATTTTTGCCCTTCTAAATGTTCCTGAGTCAGATAAGTGGCCTAGACCTACTTTTCATTATCCTATGCAATAGTAAATGGACATTTGGCCATGGAAATGAGACAGTCATTTTCTTACTCAGTGCCAATTCCATTACAGACAAATGGATGAATAGTGACAAATTACAGACAAATGGATGAATAGACAAATAGTGATGAATAGCAGTTACTTTTTACAACCCCATTACCTACCTCAATCACTGGATTTGCCATAAATAAGTAAATAAATAAATAAACGAATAAAGTATTTTCCCATTGATAGGTGTAAATATTCACTAACTTTAGAGATCAGAACATTTTGTCCCTCTTTTTCAGAATAAAAGAAGGCCTTTTAATCACGTCCTGGGCCCCAGAGTTCTGGTAATCTCTTTAGAGTTTTAGGTATAGAATACAGAATAGCAACCAGAGCATATTACAAAACATCTCAGTTGAAATCATTCTGGAAATGTGCACTTAATGTGATGGAGTCACTCTCAGCTGCTAGGAAATATGAGGTTTAAAAATAATTGGAACAATTTATAGAAAATTTCCAAACACTAGGTTCAAATATTCATTTAGATAAACAAAACGTGGAGAGAGATTCATTTAAAATGTCTATTCCAATAAGGTGCACTTTAATTAAGGTTATTTCTTATTCTTTTATTTATAGTTGCCTTCATCTATTTACTTCTTGAAATTACCATATTAACCCATCAGCACTCGGGTGCTTGTGCATTCTTCAGAGCATTTCTCATTCGTAATTGTTTATAAATTGCTACCTTTGAAAGGAAACTGAGCTAAAGCATTGCCTAAAATTTTTTAGCTCTAGCACAACAATTCTCTATTCACACATTGAAATGAAAAGCTGTTGTGAAAAATCCCTTTAGGGTGATTAGATGATGCTATCTACTCTTGTAGACTTTTAACATATTTCTAACATTTTTTTAAAAATCCCCAGACAAAGGATAAAGGCAGTTTTTTGGTTCCTTCATTCATTATTCAACCAATCATTCAAGAACAGGCATTGAGTGTAAACTTGGAATCCAGAGAGAGTTCAGGCTTGCACACAGCATAGCAGTTACTATGAAAGAGCCATGTATCAGTTACTCTGGAAAGCCAGGAAGGAAGTGGGGCTAACTGAAGCTGGGGAAGTAGGAAAGCCAGCAGAGAAGAGATAATATTGGAGCTGAGCCACAGAGAAGACATATATGTTCATCAGAAGGGAATGTGAGTAAAGAGCAGTTCTGGATGACAGAACGTGTGAAAACAAAGAGGTGAGAAAGGACAGTCAGCGGTACCGCCAATCACCTTGAAATTGAAGAACTAATAGACAAAGACATAAGACAAGTTTGTTCATCTCCAAACAGCTATTAAATGCCCACTAATTGGAAACTTGGGGTTGAGTGCTGGGTGTGGGGAGAGGGTTGAATAACCCGTTCCTGTCTTCCAGTTTACATTCTAATTGGGAAAAGAAGACATAAATACATTAAATGTAAGCAATGATACAAGGCAATAATAAATGCTGAAAGATTTAGGGAAATGGGAACTTTATTGATTACAGCAGCTGGTATTCAGTCTCTTCCCTACTCATTTCCATCAGTGAAAAGTGTTTGAGTGTGTGTGCCTCTGTGTGTAAGTTCACTTACTTAGAAACACTGCATATACACTATTGTCCCAATTCATTCAAATTGGTGACGTTTAATTTTTCTTTTAAGATAAAGCAAATAGAAATAGAAATTCTAATTTTTCCCCACACCCCAGTAAGTCACTTCATGTAGCTTTTAGGGTACACACACCACTTAGAAGACCACTAGCGTCGAGCATTTAGAAAGAGTTGTGCACAAGGAATATTTTTCTCTTTCACAGCCTGGCCTAGATTTGGCCCAGAAATGAGTGCCATTTTTAAGAAAAAGTGAAAATGGGAACAGGATGTGTTCTAGAAACTGAAGGAAGAAAATACTTACTAGATCTTTGATTAAAGGAGGCCATTATATCAAGCTTAGTAAATCTATAGCAGGTTTCTCAGGCAGTCTATGGACTACTTACATCAGAATGGCTTGGCGCTGCTTGTCATGTATACTGACTCCTGGGATGTATATTGACTCCAAGACTCACTGAATCAGAATATCTGGAAATAGGCGTAGAGAATCTGTAATAAGCTGATTCTTTTCATCACTAAAATTTAAAAACAAGTAGTCTAAACAAGGGAGACTTCAAGTGGTCTGAAGTAAATTTCAGTTATGAAATCTTTTTTTTTTTTTTTTGCGGTACACGGGCCTCTCACTGTTGTGGCCTCTCCCGTTGCGGAGCACAGGCTCCGGACGCGCAGGCTCAGCGGCCATGGCTCACGGGCCCAGCCGCTCCGCGGCATGTGGGATCCTCCCGGACCGGGGCACGAACCCGTGTCCCCTGCATCGGCAGGCGGACTCTCAACCACTGCGCCACCAGGGAAGCCCTAGTTCCTAAATTTATATAACAAAAGCAAAACATATCTACAATATATTTACAACTTTTAACACTGAATCATGATTCTTGGTGAAAAAACATATTATTTATCAATTAACTGGTGCATTACATTGGTTTACTCGTAAAGAGTGAAGAACATCGGCTACACTGGACAAACGTGTTGGGGCATCACTATGTTATTCATACCCCAAAGCCAGAGTAACCAAACATTTCTTGGGAAGCTATATTTAAAGGTTTGAACCTTCTCTGAAATAATTATAGGTACTATTTGTTTAGCATCAATCACATATCAGGCATTATACCATCTACTTTCAGAGATAATAAAACTCCAAGGAGGTAGAGGTTAACTTGCTTATTCTAAACACGAGAAAGCAAAGACAAGGTGGAGGGGTAAAAGTTCTTGCCCCATGAGACACAGCTGGAAAGCAACTCTCAAACCTTTTCCTCTCCAAAGCCTTGTTCTCTCCAATAAACTACATTTCCCTTTGCATGTGTTCCCTGCTCACTTCAAAATTCTCCCTTTGAAGGGTGAAAAGAGGTGTCATATCAGAACGTTTATTATGAATCTAGTCTCATACCTCTCCTGTGCTCTGCTCTTAATTTTTTATGTGGAAAAACTCTGTAAATCTCTAGTTTATACCTCTTTTCCTTTGACTAGGACTGATTATTTTCTCAGTTAGCTGGGCATCCTACATCTAATTAATCTAGTAATCTTGTTCTATTCCATTTTTTTCTCTCTGACACTTATTTCCCATATATTTATAATTCTGCACTCCCCCCCACCATGAATGTGAAGATCCTTTCCATTCTCATGTTCTATTTTGAAATTTCTTTATTCCACACATATCAACATTCTTCTCGGCCCCAGTACCAATGAAAATGTACAGCGTGAGATGAACTGACAGCCTGCCTGCTTCCCATCACCTGACTTATGGAGAAGTCCACACAGCTGCATCGTCAAAATCCATTCTAGGGCTGAAGGAACACACTGGCCACATAAAATATTAACAGTTCAAACGCCTGTCTTCTACATATCTAGAGTGGGTTGTTATTTTCCCAAAAGGATTCAAATTATGCTACCATGCTCCTCAAAGGGAAGAATTTTACTGAATTCTCTCTTCTCTGATTGTGACCAGGAAGAAATAGAAAGAAAGAAAAAAAAAAGCTTGCTATTTTAGTGCTGGTGGAGGCTATATTTGGAGAGGAAGCTTGTGTTCTATTGGAAGTTAATTTTGGAGAAGATTACAGTGGAAATTAAGGATGGCTAAGATGGAGGGCATTAAGTACATAAGATTGAAAATGTTACTTTTACCTATAACCAGCCAAGCTCGGAAACACTAACACCTGTTTTGTAATATTTCTTCGATGCCTTTTTGAAGATGCTATAGATTCTGTATTAAAGGCACAGTGCATTCACCAGTTTCAATGAAGCTTCCCTTCCCTCAATTGAAAAAAAACCAAAGGCTATTTTTTAAACATCACACTTGCATTGAAGAAAATGAAATATTCTGAGATGATAAATGAATAATAATTTACCACCTGAAGAAACAGCCACACTTCCACAGAGCATTTTTCAGGATAGTCAAGATACCCACTGATCATGAATATTTACTCCTGACATACCCAGACCACCTGTAAATTTCCTGGTCTGGAATGGAAAATAGAAAATGTTTGCCACACCATTACACTCCTCCCAGATGAATGCTAACACTGTGTGGACAGTCTTTTGCTTCAGAAGAGACTTAACACGGGAGTTAACTGCTTTTTGCCTGTGAAAGGAAAAGGAATAGGAAAATGTGGTCTATTAAGGATGTTAGTGATGGAGAACTATGGGCCATGTAGGTATAATGTTGAATGAAGGAGTTGATGGACTATGCAGAATGAATATGCATTTTTCTTGATTAAAAATAACATTTAAAAATCAGAAATACTATATTTTCATCACCAAAAAAACTAGAAAATTTAGAAAAGCAAGAAAAGAAAAAAGAAAAAAATCCCACCCCTGATTCAAACATGTAGGGGAAATTATGTGATACTTTGGTATATATCCTTCCAGGAATTTTTTCAATGTCTAAATTTATATATTTTTCTAAAAGAAATATTGAACATATGCTTTGTAAACTGTTTATTTTGCTTAAATATATGTCATAAATAGGTTTTGTGTCATTAAATATGCCTATTCTTTTTCTCATTAATTTCGTGGATGTATCGAATTTAATAAATATTTTAATGTAATTTCCTCTTACAGATTACTTTTTTCCAATTCTTTTATTATTATTAACATTTCTGTGATGAACGATTACATAATTAAATCTTTCTACTTTAAGAAATATTTTCTTTAGTTCATGGCAAATATTCAAAATATCAAAACTTGAGGGCTTCTCTGCATAACACGAAATTATTTTTTGAAGTGGACAATTGTGTAAACAGAATTCGCAAAAAAGTTACAAAATTATTTAAGTCCACTTAAAAGTCAAATTGTTGGCAATAACGAAATTTAAAGGCACTTTTCAACTTAGGAATAAGTGTGCTCCAAAGGATAATTTGTAATTCAATTATTCTTTCCTTTGGACAGCAAGTTTTGTGTTTTAGGTTTGCACATGCTGGTACAGTATCTAGGTCATTTGTCATTCATTATTCATTCCACGGATAAATTTTTGAGAGCCTTCTGCATACAGAGGTATGGTTAAAATCCTATCCCTGCTGGGAAAATGGTAATAAGGACTTCTAGAAAGATGAAAAGGAGTACACCAGAGGAGAAGGCAGACATGAGGTTACTGCAGATGAGCCCGCCCCTCCCCCATGCTCCAATCTCTGGCCAAGCACTCTACTTGCACATTGGATCCTGTCTTCTTTTGTCTTCTCGAAGCTAGCACTTTAGCAACTCTCCACTCTCGTTTTTAAAGAATTGAAATATAGTTGACTTACAATGTTGTGTTAGTTTCAGGTGTCCAGCAAAGTGATTCAATTATTCCCTTCTCATTTTGCCATCAATTACTGCTTCTCTATATTGCGTCAGTTGGGTCATTTACATCAGTAAACAAACATGTTTTTGTATTTCCTATCTTAAAAAAAATAACCTCTCAACCCAATTTCCTCCAAGAGTTTGTATCCTATTTCTCTGTTCCCCTATACAGCAAAATTCCTCAAAAGCACGGACTATACTCTCCCTGCCTCTCCTCCATCTCCTCTTTTAAAACTTAGCTCAGGCATCTCCTTAACCCAGAAATCTTCTAGGACCCTCTGAATTCAAGGTAAACAACTTTCCTCTGTCCTCCTCTGCCCATCAGGGCTCCCATCACTTGATATTGTAATGACCTGCTTACTGGTTGCTTCTCTCATTAAACTGTAAGGATCTCCTGAACAGCTACAATGCCTTATAAAATATTGAGTCCTGAATGCCTAATGCAGTGTCTGGAAAATTATAAATGGCCAGTAAATGTTGCTGGATGAATTGAAAGATGATCAGGAGTCCACGATGACCAAGAAAAGAGCATTCTAGGCAGAAAGAACAAAATGTGCAAGGGCACAGAGGCCAGAAAGACTGTAACAGGTACATTCAGTACAAATCATTCGGTATGGTGGGAAACACATGGCGGGAGTGTGAGGAAGGAGGAAAATAAAAGCAAATTCATCCTCTCTTGGGTCATTAAGGTTCTAGTACCCTGTGCCAAAGAGGTTGGACTTTATCTTATCCACAGTAAAGATTCACAAAGGAAATATAAGCTTGCTAGTCATCTGGTCAAATTTTCATTTTACTAATATTAACTAATATTTATTGAGCTACCTGATGTCTAGGTCACATAAAAGGACAGTCACACAAAAATTTTTTTAGTTAATTTGCACAGGGTACACAACTAACCAGTTTAAGGGCAGGTATTCAGAACCAGACCTGTCTGAGCACAGGAGACATATTCTAAGCTCATTTTTCAATAATGAAAGGTCACTGGGCCACAACATGGTAGATTGGAGAGATGCACCAGTTAGGAGGCTATTGTAATAGGCTGGGGAGACATGGTGACAGCGTGAACTAAGCTAAGCTCTTTGAGGGCAGGGACCACATCTTGTTCACCATTGTCTAACATGATATTCCTAACACATTTAGGTGTTTCATAAATATTTTCTAAACAAATGAAAAGGTAACAGAAAGAGAAACACTGTTGATGGATGGGAGGTGACATATGAGGGTTGGTGAAAGGAATAGTTGAAGAAGACTGGTTTCTCTTAGAAGTCATGAACTGATTTGTGATGCCATTTGTTGTGATGTGAAACACCAGAGGAGGAGCAGATTTGGTGTTATTGAGGAGGATGGATTTTGTTTTGAACTTTAATGCTGAGACAGAGATTTCTGGGAGTCAGCTGGAAATACAGATCTGGAGCTCAGAAGAGAGGTCTGATCTGAAGATAGCCATCCATGTACTGGCAGGCATAGATACAGATGATAAATAAACATGTGGATATAAATTTACAGGCAAACTGTGCAATAAGAGAAGATTGCCAAGAATCAAATCTGAAATACACCAACATTTATGGATGGACAGAAGGTGCTAAACCTATAAAGGGCACTGGGAAGGAGTAAGAAAACTCAAAAAAGAACAGTGCCATGGAAACGGAGGGGAGAGGGTCAAGAAGGGAGTGGTTCACTGTATCAGGTTCTGCAGGAGTCCTTTTTTAAGTGTATCAGTCAGGGAAGGAAACAGAAACCCCTGCAGGTATTTTAAGTAAGAAAGAATTGAATTCATTGAATTAGCTGCTTACACAGTTGTTTAAATAGCTGAAGCTTCTAGGCTGGGCTTTCTGATCAATGCACAACTCGGTCATGTCTCTTCACTCTGTGACCCAGGCTGATGGCAATGCCTCCATCTGGAGTGTCTCTGATTTGTCATGGTAAGGGGAAGGGAACAAGGACAGAGGAAGCACCATTTCCTAAATCTGTCCAGAGTGGCACGTGTCACCTCCACTCATATTTTATAGGACAAAGCGAGTCAATGGTAATATCTGCCTTCAGGAAGCAGGAATGTGAGATCCTGTCAGGTGCTCAGAAGCAGGGGCACTGTTGTACAGGCCTTCCATACCCCTAGGCTTTACATCCATGGATTCAACCAAATGAGGATCGAAAGTATTTGGGAAAAATTTTTAGAGAGTTCCAAAAAGCAAAACTTGAGTTTGCCATGCACAGGCAACTATTTACATAGCATTTACCTTGTACTAGATATTATAAGTAATCTAGAAATGATTTAAAGTGTACAAGAGGATGTGCATAGGTTATATGCAAATACTACACCATTTTGTAAAAGGGACTCGAGCATCCGTGGATGTTGGTACCCATGGGGGTCCTGGAACCAATCTGCCGCGGATACTGAGGGACAGCTATAGTGGTGAGCTGACTTAATTGACTCCCGCAGGTAAGTTACTTAACTTTCTGTACTTCACTTTATTCATTTGTAATAATTCTACTATACTTATACCTTAGGGTTGTTAGAGGGTTAAATAAAACGATGTACGTAAGATGCTATGAACAGTGATTGATCTATAGTAAACTCCAAATAACTTTTAGGTATTATTTCACTCTCTAGTTCTCTATTCCTTCTCCTTAACTCCTTTCTCCTCTGATGCATCCTTTTTCAGTCCTGGACTTGCTCTGTCCAGCCTGCGTTTTGTTCTGGTCTGCCAGTGCATTCACTCTCCAAATGAGAACAGACCCTCTCTCTCCCTGCGCCCCGACAAGTCCACTGCTACGGAAAGAAGAACAGAAAATCCCTCTTCTTTGTCCAAATAAATCAGATTTCTCTCTTAAAAGAGGACAAGTCAGGGAGATTTTAAAATTATACCTAAGAAATTTCCCTCTGCCCCCTACCTCCCCTAATTGGTAGCAACGGTCAGTCTGTAACAAGCACTAAAAATTAATTTGGGGCAAATCGATTCCTTAGCACGGTGATCAGCTACCAAGTGGACTTTCACTTCTAATCAACCTCAAAGGGCTTGGAACTGCATATTCTCCAAAGCAGCATCTCAGACAGGCAAGAATGGGTGTGGACCATCTTTCCTCTCACTGTCAACTCTCTCTCTTTCTCTAAACCAGGGAATTGTACACCTTCACCAACCTATTTCTGTCCTCTCCCTGAGAGCAACAGAATCCATCACAGCTGCAGCCTGGAAGGGGAAGTGTCCTGAGTACAAACAGCTGCCTCTACTCCCCACCAGGAGAGCTGCAGTGGAATTTATAGAACCACACAGGGTCAGAGCAGGAATTCAGCCACTCCCCAGAGCCAGAGACCCTCTTTGCCTCTCTCTTCCCACCCCCCACCCTTTCTCTGAATCTCCAACTCGATGGCAGTCTAAGACACACTGGGTGGTCCCCTGCTGCCCTAAGATTTTCCTCCTTCCCCCAGTCTCTTGGGAGAAAGATCTCCTGGGAATTCTTGACACTGATGAAAGGCATCCGGCAACCAAACATCCTTTCCTGGTTCTGACCTCGAGTTCTTAAAGAAGGAAGGATAATGATATTTTTCACCATACTGTCAGCTTCATCACAAATACATTGTCTGGGATGTCTGAAGTCTCCTATTGCTTCCCTGTGGAGTACTTTGGAATGAATGGAACCACTGACCACAAGGCTGTCATCACCTGCCAGTGCTGCCCACCCTCTCCCTGCAAGCCTGAGGACTCTACCAGGTTCTTTCATACATGAGATATGGTACTAGAATGTTCTCTAATGGCATTAAATATTCCAAAGTCCATTGGTTGACTAACCAATGAATTAAGCACACTGTATCCCAAACATGCCCTGGATGCTGAGAATATGGGACATGATACATGTGTTACTTTGTCTTGCTCTCAAGAAATTATTTTTTTTTTACTATAAAACAAAGCAAATAGTCAAAAAGTACAGCAATTAATATAACACTAAGTAGAAATAAACGTCAACATTTTGCCAAGTTTTCTGGAGATCTTGTATTGGTAAAAAAGAAAATGTTACTAACAGAATTAAAGAGCTGTCAACCAACAGTTTAATTTTCCTTCTCCCTCTCTCCTTCCCTCTCTCTCTCTCTCCATCCTTTCCCAAAGGTAACTACTAGTCTCGTTACCTGGTGGTCCTGTATTTATAAAATGTATGATTTTGATTTTTAAAAATATTTCAAAATAGTATCAGATTCTATAAGCCCTCTTGGACGTTACATCTTCCATTCAAATTATGATTTTGACATTTATCCAAGTTGATCCTTGTAGACTTAGTTTATATTCTGCAGTTGAATGTTATTTTGTTATGAGTTTATAATAATCTATTTTTTCTACTATTGATGAATATTTACACATTTCAAAGTTTTTTCTATTAAGTATAATTCTCCAGTGAACATTCTTGTATATGCCTCCTTGTTCATGTCTGTCAGAATTTCACTAGGGGCAGTGTTTTTCATCCTCATTTTGACAAGGACCCACAGTCTGACTACATTATGTATCGTCATCCACAGGCCCAGGTGCAAACACGCATAAACATATATACATGCATTTAACTGAAACAAAATTGAGGTACGTTCTGCTGTATTTCTACTTTATTCTATTCCTTTTTAAATTCTGAGAATGACATACTAAATTATTTCTGTGATTCAACAATGAGGTAGGATCTAAGGTTTGAAAAACACTGGTTTAAGGTATATATCTGGGAGCAGAATTGCTGGGTCAGAGGGTATGAGCATTCTTAACTTGATCAGATATTGCCAGTTGCTTTCTCAATAGTAAGATATATCCAAATTTAGAGATATCAAAGTGTGAAAAATGTGCATTTTATAATCTAGGTTATGCGATGTCCTGGATACTAATTCTTTGTCCATTATACGAATTTGTGATGTTCTGTTTACCTGTCCTTTCACTTACTTTATATGTATTTTACTGTGTGGAAGTTTTGAATTTTAGAGTAGTCAATTGTATGCAATTTTTACTGTATGGCTTATTTATTTATTTAGGCTTTAAGTTGTCCTAATTTATGCCACTAAGATAGTCTCCTCTGTTGTTTTCTGAACTTCTGCAATTTTGATTTTTTAACTTTAGACCTTTAGACTTTTAAGGGCGTTGATATTTTGATTTAGACCTTTAATCCATATGGTGTGACATGGCAGTTAATAAGAATAACCAGTTATCAAAAAAACCATTTTGAGTAATCCATCCTTTCCTCATTGTTTTTTGTTTGTTTGTTTTTGCAGCACGCGGGCCTCTCACTGCTGCGGCCTCTCTAGTTGCGGAGCACAGGCTCCGGACGCGCAGGCTCAGCGGCCATGGCTCACGGGCCCAGCCGCTCCGCGGCACGTGGGATCTTCCGGGACTGGGGCACGAACCCGTGTCCCCTGCATCGGCAGGCGGACCCTCAACCACTGCGCCACCAGGGAAGCCCCTCCTTGTTGGTTTTTAATGCCATCTTTCATATACCAGGTACCCAAAATATGTAAGTTTGTTTCTGCTCCATTTTTTCAGTTGATCTATTTATTTATCCTTGCATCAAAAGCACAGTATTATTTACTAAAGCTTTATAAAAAAAATCTTACATCAAATTGTATTGGTTCTTCTTGATGGTTTATTTTCTTATAATTTTTTAGAATCAGTTGTTTAATTCCAAGAAAAGCTATGCTGAGAATTTGGTTCAAATTACATTGAATTTAGACATCAGTTTAGGGAGAATTGTTTTATTTTAACTATTTATTTTTCCAGTCCATGAATGAAGTGTATCTCATGTGCGTTTTGTTATTCTTTCATGTTTTATAAATGTTTAATAAATTTCTCCATAAATCTTGTATATCTTTGTTATATTTCCTTCTAGGTACCTTGGATATTTTTATGTTATGCTTTATTCTATTATTATTACATTTTCAGATTGATTAATGCATGTGAATAAAAATATTAAGGTAGTTTATATTTTGATCTTTTATCCAGCAAACTTGCTAGTAATTGGTTTTAATAGTTGGTCTGTATATTGTCTTGGCTTTTCTATGTAGACAAGCATTATCTGTGAAAAAAAAAAGACAATTTGCTTTATTCATTCCAATTCTTAAACCAGTAAGTTTCTGGCTTGTAGTGTCTTGCTGTTCTGACAACTTGTTACACCTTGTACATGTGGAGGTACGGAGCCCCATGGTATGATGCACTGAGAAGAATACAACCTTATTTCAGTGTTAGACTTACCAAATTGCATAACCCCAGCCCAGTCATAAGAAAACATCAAACAAATACAAACCAAGAGACCCTCAACAAAATAACTGACCAACACTTGCAAATGTGTCAAGGTCACGAAAGACAAGGAAACACTGGTGAACTATTACAAATCACTGGAGACAGTTAGGTCTAAACAAGGAAACATAATGTAGAATCTTTTATAGGAAACTAGACCAGGAAAAGGACATCAGTGGCAAACATCACTAGAATCTTTTATAGAAAACTAGACCAGGAAAATGACATCAGTGGCAAACGAGCAAAATTTGAATAAGGTCTTTAGTTGATTATATTGTACCAATGTTAATTTCCTGGTTTGATAACTGTACTATGATAATATAAAATATTAATATGAGGGGATGCTGGGTGACCGATATAAAAAGACTTTCTCTAGTTTTTTTTCAACTTTTCTGTAAGTTTAAAATTAGTTCAAAGTAAAAAGTTAAAAAATCATGTTTGTAAATTGGCATCCTTGTGTTATTTGGGACTTTGCAGAAATGTCTTTAACGTTTAATAAATAGATTATGTTATTTGCTGTAAGTGTTAGGTAGATATTCTTTACCTGTTTAAAGGGTTCCCTTCTTATTCATAGTTAGCTAAGTGTGTGTATGTGTATGTGTGTGTGTGTATCTTGAGTAACATCTGGATGTTGGATTTCATCTAATACTTTTTTTAGATCAACTGAGATATTATGCACTTTGTTTTACCCCCTTTTCCATTTTAAAATGTGTTTCCTATACATTTGTGATTTTATTATATTTTCTAATATTAATACATCCTTATATTTCTGAGATAAACCCTTCCTTGTCACATGTATTTTTTTAGACTTTAATTTTTAGAGCAGTTTTAGATTGACAGCAAAATTGAGAGGCATGTACCTATTTCCCCCACACATGCATAACCTCCCCCATTATCAACATCCCCAACCAGAGTGGTACATTTGTTACAATTGATGAACCTTCAATGCCACATCATTATCGCTCCAAATCCATAGGTTACATTATGGTTCACTCTTGGTGTTGTACATTTTATGGGTTTGGACAAAGGTATGACCTGTATCCATTGCTATAGTATCATAGAGAACAGTTTCACTGACCTAAAAAGCCTCTGTGCTCTGCCGATTCATCTCTTTCCCCGCACCTTGTCTGTATTTTTAAGGTACACTGTTAGATTTGATGTGCTAATGTTTCATTCATGGTTTTTATACTGTGTTCATTAGATGGGATTGCTAGTGGTTTTATTTTTTATAATTTCTATTGCTTTGTATTTCTACTCTTTTTCCTCTGGGTTTCATTTTACTTCCTAAATCATGGCTTTTATATTACTAGTGACTCATTCTCTTACCCTTTTTTCAGTTTAGGTTTCTCTTAGACTCCTTCTTGAATGATAGGTCCCCTGGTGTATAATTCTAGTGGACTGTTATTGTTCCTAGTATTTTAAAGGTATTGTTTTATTATCTTCTGGCCTTTACTTTTACTTATGAGAAATTTTGTTGCCAATCTAATTGCTGTTCCTTTATAGGTTTTTTGTTTGTTTGTTTGTTTGTTTTTAAATATTTCTTCTTTGTCTTTGGTATTCTGCAGTCTATTGAGCATCTGGAGTGTTCAGGGGTCAATCTGAGTATCATGACTTTTCTTAATTTTGGAAAATTATCAGCCATTGTCTTTTAAAATGTTGCCTCATTCACATTAATTTTCTTTTTTTCCTCTGGAGTTATTTTGAATACATATTGGATTTTCTTTTCCAGTCTTCCTTGCCCCTTACTCAGTCTTTTACATATATATGTATGTATATACATTTAATGTCTTCATCAGTTTGTGCTTCTTTCTGAACACTTGCTCCAGATTCATCTTCCAATGTGCTGATTTTTTCCTTTGGCTACGTCTAATCTATTGCTTAGCCAATTTATTAAGTTTGTAACTTTAATAACTATATTTTTTATTTCTAGAGGATCTATGTTCTCTTTTCCAAGTCCACATTATTCTTCCTCTCATCTTTCATTTTATTTTCTGTTTTTTCTTTTATGTCTTAAACACTTCAGTAACTATTTTATAGTGGATTCTTCTCATAATTGCAAATCCTTTGGATATTTTTATTATTTCAAATTTTTGTCCCTTAGTGTTTTACCTGATACTTCTTTATTGTAGAACATTGGTAGATCATGTCCTTGTATGTGCTGTAATTTTTTTTTGCTGTGAGCTAATCTTCAGATGTGTATGTGTGTGTGTGTGTTGGAGTCCTACGTGACTTGATTGGAGGAGATGTTTGCATTGATGTGGCACTATCAGTATTTCACTACCCTGGGACCAAATTTTATATTAATGTCCTTGTAGTGAATTGAATTGTGTCCCCCAAAACGATATGTTCAAGTCATAGCTCCTAATACCTGTGAATGTGACTTCAATTGGAAATAGAAACTTTGCAGATGTACTCCAATTAAGATGAGGTCGTATTGGATCCAATATATAGTATCCAGTGACTTGAATCTTTATAAGAGAAAGGAGAGGGAAATTCTGATACAGAAACACAGGGAAGGAGGCCATCTAACAATGGAGACAGGGATTGGAGTGATATACAAGCCAAGGAAAACCAAGGATTGCCAGCCGCCACCAGAAGCCAGGTGAAAGGCATGGAGCAGACTTTCCCTCAGAGCCTCTAGAAGGCTGTCAACTCCTTGATCTCAGACTTCTGGCCTCCAGAACTGTGACAGAATAAATTTCTGTTGCTTTAACCTGTACAGTTGTGGTGCTGTTATGAGAGTCTAGCAAACTATAATAATATGGTCCTGGCTTGGGATTCCCTGTGAGGATATCAAAATTTCAGTATTTAGCATTTAAGAGCTTTTATTTGGGTTAGATACCCCCTAGCATTGGCTTAGACACTCACTGCTTTGACTTGAAAATCCCATTTTACCTCCTAGCCCTTGAGAGTTTCCTTTCCCTATGGGTAAATTTTATAGTATTTTATTGTGTTTTAAGTATTTTATCCACTGCAGACAAGTATATCTAAAAGGAAAGATATCTATCTGTGTTAACTCAATCTGCCATAATACTGGATGCTGAAATCTGATAGTCATTTGCAGATATGGAAAGGAATCATAATAGAATGCTCTCAAGGATGAGTAAAACATCCAATGGGCACAAAAAGGTGGAGAGGTGTGGAAAGCAGGAAATGTGAAGGGATGCTCTGCATTTCTGCAAACACTTCCACGCCTTCAATTACTCTCCTATGATAGAAAGCACAAGCTCCTTCACGTAACCTGCAAGACCCTGCCTTGCACGTCCCTCCTCATCTCTCACCACCTCCTTCTTTGCATAACCCAACACCCAGGCACAGGAACATGTTTCATTTACTTAAAGGAACTATTATTCTTTCACTTGCTTCCCTCACATGGGAATTTCTTCTTCTGAGAACATTCCCAGTTCCCTTCTGGAATGCAAATCTTACATACGCTCCAGGCCTTCTCCAGATAAGAAAAGCCCTCCAACTACTGAATAAAGAATGGACAAGAGAAGAGCAAGACTGAAATTAGGAGACCAGGAAGGACAGGTTGGGATCCAGACTAAGGTTTGGGGATGGAGAGAAATAGATGGTACTCGGGTGGGAAGAGTCATTGACTTCCTATTAATAAGAGTGTGGTGTTATCTAATCAACAGATACCACGTGCATATTTTGTCTTTATCTTTCTTACCAGATCAGAAATTCCTTTAGGTCAGGAATATTATGGAAACACGTTTTTATCCCATGTAAAACCAGGGCTTTGTAATAACGCAATAAAGATTTTTCGAATGAGGGGAGTAAAGGAATAAATTCATGAACATATATTCCCTGAAAATACATTTTTTCACATATTCTAGTATATATAGTCTGACTATCAATTGATGTGTCTCATTGTGGGTTGCGTTTTGTTGTTTATTGGGAGGGGGCAGTATTTTGCGTTGTTTTGAGAACAGCTGGTGGAATTCATTTTATAATTCTACAGTTATGGCTCCTGTCTTCAACTTTTCTTTCTCTACCCGCTTTGTGTCTTGATGTGAACTTCAGAGAAAGGGCTTTGCTCGTTCTATGTACCACTGAGGGCTTAGCATATTTTTGGCCCTCATTAAATGTTAACATCAACAAGAGCATCGTGAAGAATGATTGCACAAGAGGGAAGTAAACAGAAAGGCAAGATTTGGCAAGCTTCAAATGGATCCACCCACTTCTTCCCCCAAACTCGTGATTAGAGAAGGTCTTTATTTTCTCAGCTTCTTTAACTCTTTCATTTCCGGTTTTAAGTACAGAGCTGAGCAGACTGAAAATATCATTTTTCTAAAGAATTCATCAAGAATTCAAGTCTTTTTTTCACTGCGGCAGCTATTCCAAGAATCATAAAACAGCATTTATGCTTTTGCAACCTCCAAGGTCAGCAGCATCCACATTGGTAGGAATAGTACACACAGCCCTCATTTTCCTTTTCCCCAGTAGTGAATAGACTCCAGGGCGAGAGGCGCTCTCTTGTGTCAAAGGACTGTACCTCCTCAACTCCCGTCTATAGCAAAACCAGGAAAATAGCAAAAAACTAGCAAGATCCAGCTACCAAACACCTTGTCTCCATCACCAGTTCTGGCTGGATCCGCTGCTTTCTGATTCTAATTAAGTCTTTCCAAAAAAATCTATATGTCAGCAGAAGTGAGAGAAATAAAGGAAGCACTTTTACTTGGCAATGGTGAAACTTTTCGCTGGCCAAAAAATATGTGAATGAAGTAAGCTTTTAAGAGCTTATGGTTTCGGGCTTTCCTGGTGGCGCAGTGGTTAAGAATCCGCCTGCCAATTCAAGGGACACGGGTTTGAGCCCCGGTCCAGGAAGATCCCACATGCCATGGAGCAACTAAGCCCATGCACCACAACTACTGAGCCTGCGCTCTAGAGCCAGTGTGCCACAACTACTGAAGCCCGCGCGCCTAGAGCCCATGCTCCGCAACAAGAGAAGCCACCGCAACGAGAAGCCTGCGCACCACAACAAAGAGTAAACCCTCTCGCCACAACTAGAGAAAGCCCGCGTGCAGCAACAAAGACCCAATGCAGCCAAAAATAAATAAATTAAATTAATTAATTTTTTAAAAAGAGCTATGGTTTCTTTGTCAATATAAGCCTAATAAATTAAAATTGGAACTATTTTCTGCCATCCCCACAAGATCTCATCAATCACCAGTTTGCTTCATCTCCCTCTCTCCTCCCTGGAATCCAGTGAGGGTGGAGAGCTGGCAAGCTCTGGGGCTTAGTTGAAGCAAACCCTGTTATTAGTGAAGAAATGGGGCTCTTGCTAAAGGAAGTTTGAAGTTCTAGCTTCAGATTTATTTTGTAAATGTGCAAAAGGAAGAGGGATGTTTTTGAGGAAAGAGGGGAAAAAAAGAAAACCTTTGGAAATTTCAAAGTTAGTGTTTGTTGACATTACAGCTAAGTGTTAGCACAAAAGCCCCAAAGACATGGAAATGAGAGGAATGAATTAAATATTACCCTCACATCTATGTCCTTCAGTCTGAATGGCATATAGCACTACTCAAGCAGAGAAGTAAGTGTTCTCTGAGGATACATTTTTAAAAAGCTTTTGCTAGGTAAAATTTGCACTCTACTTAAATAACAAAACTAATCTTTTCTCCCAGATATGTCCTTAGGTTAGGATATCATTAGCTCCTTTGAGTATAAACTTAATATAGACTGAAGCTTTGACTCTCTTCCTTCTTTTGTTTTAAAAAGAAACAAAAAGAAAGAAAATGAAAAGGGCTTTGCATTTGGGTCATTTGGATATTAAACACTAGAGCTATCAAATCGTGAAACTCAGAACATCATAAAAAAAACTATTAAATACCTAGACAAGGGGTCAAAAACTGAAATGTTTACAGATCTTAAATGAGTGCTGCAGGGCCAGTGTAAATATTGTGAAATGGTGAGGACTATGGCAAAGTGTAGAACTCAATTTTTATCTTAAGGGCATGATTTTTCACAGTCGTCAAATAAGTAAAAAATATGTTAGAAAGCAAGACCAAGTCCAAGCAACAGTGTAATGTATTATATTTACACTGTATTGAAGACCAAGAGAGACTCATCTGCAAAGTCTCTGGCTTTCAATTTGCAACCTTTTGTCTGGATAAAAGGGTTGCAGAATTTCTGACCATTTTCAGATTTCTAAACAGAAAGGCTGTTGTCTTGGAACATTAGACGAAATATCCTGATGCCAACCTGGCTTTTGTAGCCACATCTGCTTGTCTTTACAGCTCATATATATTCTGTTGCTGACACATCAACCAAAATAAGAGATTTTCTCTACTTCTTTGTCTAGAATAAAATCTCTCGTGTTACAAAAGTCCCCCACCCCCACCGCCCTACTCCACCAAGAAATCCAGAATCGTTTTCTATACTAAGGAGAAATGATGACATTCTAGTAACACTGCAGCTGCTCTGTAGGGAAACAGAATCCAGAGTCCAGAGTTCCCATTTGAGCTCTACAGACAGCATTGCATGAAGCAATGACTTCACTGTGGTGTATGTATGTTAAACAACGGTGCAACATTGAAGAATTAATGATGTGCGGTTGGTGGGAAGAACACTGACTATGGATAGGACAGATGCTAGTTCATATCCTGGCTCTGCTTACAGTCTGATGAGCATGTTACTTGGACTCTCTGAACTTCAATTTCCTCATCTGTAAGATGGAAAAAGTAATTGTGTTAGTTTGCTAGGGCTGCCATCACGAACTACCACAGGCTTGGGGCTTAGACAACAGAAATTTATAGACTCACAGTTCTGGAAGCTAGAAGTACAAGATCAAGGTGTTGGCAGAACCGGTTCCTTCTGAGGGCTGAGGGAGAGTCTATTCCGTGCCTCCTTGCTAACTTCTGGTGGTTTCCTGCCAGTCATTTGTGTTCCTTGGCTGCAGCCGCATCCCTCTGATCTCTGCCATCATCTTCACATGGTGTTCTCTCCGTTTCTGTATGTGTCCAAATTTCCCCTTTTTATAAGGACATCAGTCACATTGGATCACGGCCTACTCCTGTATGGCCTCATCTTAACTAATTATGTTTGCCATGACCACGTTGCCAAAGAGGCCATATTCTGAGGCACTGAGAATTAGCCTTCAGCATATGAATCTTGAGGGGACACAATTCAACCCGTCAGAGTAATTCTCGCCTCCAACAGTGGCTGTAGAATTAAATGGCCCAATACCCAGTAAAAGTCTGGAACATAGTAGATATCCAGCAAACCACCTTTGTATGATCACTGATCCCAAAATCCTCCCAAACTTGATCCTTAAGCTTGAAATATGCTTATAGCCTTATGTTCCAGCCCCTTCAATCCATCTCACGCATTACTGCCAGAGTTAATTTTTTAAAATTCGAATGCAATCATGTTCTTCTCCTGCTTAAAGCTGTGCAGTGGCTCCCTATCCCCGCTGGAGAACTCCAGACTCCCCAGTATAACATACAAGCTCCTGTCTCCATGGTCTATACTCTCCTACCTCTCCAGTCTCAGTCTCTACCTCTTCTCTTCAGAACCTCCACTCCAGCCAGACTGAATCACTTGCTATTTGTTCTTTTCTCTTCCACACCTTGGTGCTTTTCATGGTTTGAAATGAGTTTTCTCAGTGTCCACCGCAATACCCGCCCATCTTTTATGATTCAGCTCAAAAATATCTTTAATGAAGTCATTCCTCATATCAGCCTGTGAAACTGCCTGCTCTGTCCTTTGTGTGCCTTATTTTATTCATAATGTGAAACTATGTCCTGGTTTTTCTTGGACCATTCTGTTTTATGCTGTTGTCCCGATATTCCATGTAAGTCAGCTTATCCCAAGTTAGTGCTCCCCTTAAGTTATTTAGTTACTCTACCTAAGCAGAGTTTTTTCTTAGCACCTATAACCCTTAACTTACCTGCTTATAGGTCACATATTTTAAGAAGGTAAGTTCTTGTGAAAACAAGGACGTTATCTTATTTATCTCTATATAACCATTGCCCAACCCTAGCACATGCTTAGTAAAGCGTAGGCTAAGACATAGTAGCTGCTTAATAAATATTTGTTGAATTAAACAGTGTGTCTATAAATGTTACAGACTAACCTACAAATTAGACAATGAAATACAAAGTTATAATCATGCAGCCATCAATTCCTGAGGCATTTCCTTCCATATATTCCCTTTTCTCTACTTTCCTTCTCCTAGCTGTTCCTTCCATGAAAACTCAGCGTGAGGAAAGAGGGCAAAAGAGCTGAAAAACAGCACAGAGACGCACCCACTAGAGGGGGTCGGGAACAAGCAGTGTTCAGCCAATAGCAGAGGATCTTTGCAGGAAGAACTATTGTGCTACAAGCTTCACTTAGCAATGAGATTCCAAGCTCCGTGGTGGTGGCACAGCAGGACTTTCCACCAGGTGGCTGATTGGTCTCAAGTTATAAGGCATATTATATTGGACCCCTTCATCGCTGCCACCAGGGCTACTCCGTTCATGCACCATTGTTTGTGCAGTGGCATCTGATGACAGAGGCTGGCCGATCTGGCCAAGTTTTTCTGTCCTGTGTACTTGGTGGTTTAGTGGTAGATATTCTTTTGTAGTGGATGCTCTCTGGTGACCATTAACATGGAATGCAAGGATCTACCTTTCCACTCCCATAAATCCAGACACGGCTCTCTACCCAGCCTTCCTTAATCTTGTTTTTCCAATCTTTCCTGATTAACTGGCTAAGCAATTTGCTTGTCCATGAATCTGTATATAAAGAAATGGATGAAAAGGGGAAGGGAAGAAGGAAAGAGAAAGGTTGCAATATTGGGTGGTCGTTTCATGAGTACATGGAGCAATGAAAATGCTGTGGAAGATGCCGCATATTCCCAGATAGTTCCTACTACAGCCTCCGAAGACTGAAGACAGATATTTTGTTTCATATTTGAAATATTCAGCAGGACAAATAATGCTGCTATTTAAGTTACCTCAGACATGAATTATTTGACACATCCATAAATCATCTTCTTCTCTGAAATTTTCAGTAAATTAAAAACAGGCAGATAGAAACAGCTTTCAGAATGAGGTAGTTGCAAATAAATTTACATGAATTCAAGTAAGCAAGAAAGCTTCCTTCTTTGTGAAATGCTAAGGCAGAAAGGAGGAGAAGGAGGAGAGGGGAGTGGCCAAGGAACGTGCAGGACTTACACCCCCGTCGGACACATCACACCCTCCATCTTCAGCTCACATTTTAAAGGAAGCAGGACCCAGGGAATTGCCACTTCCTTATCTGCTCCCAACATTTTGAGCAGTTCAGAGTTTTCTCTCCAATCGCATTTGCAGTTTTCTTCCCCAGCACCAATGACAGCTTCAGCTCTTAAATCAAAGCTTTCATCCCTGTTACAAAGCAAACACTCTATAGATGGAATAAAGCTGTAGTGTCCTTTTTGTCCTTTATTACTAACATTCTTAATACATTTTGGTTGAATGCTTCACAAAATGCTAGGCTCTGGGTGTATGTGGATGAGCAACACAACCTGTCTGAATCCAAATATAGCACCGTATCACGCTTGTAATGATAAGAGAAATAAGGGGATTGTGGAAGCAGATGTCAGGGGCACTTGGCCCAGTCTGGTGGGAGTAGAGGGGTGGGTTCAGAGACTTGACATTTATGCTGAGACCTGAAAGGGTCCTTAGGAATAAGAACAGATGAAAGAGCTAGCCGTGGTGGGTGAAGGGGAGGGAGGAGAGAGTTGGAGAGGCAGCAAGCAAGTAATGAGAGGCGTGAGTCTCTCCCAAGGCCAGTAGGAAGCCACTAATGGATGTCATGCATCTTTCTTTCTTTCTCCCTCTTTTCTCTCCTCTCCTTTTCCCCCTCTCTCCCTCCCTCCTTCACTTCTCTCTTCCTTCCTTCGACTACTTCCCGTCATTTCCACTGCTGTTACCCTGATCTGAGCTGCCATCATTTCTCACTGGGATTCCTGAAACAGCTTTCTAATGTGTGTCCTTGTGTTTATCCTGCATCCTACCGTCTACACTCAACAGAGCAGCTCCTTTTAAAACAGAAGTCACATTAGTCATGTCACTCCTCTGGTCAAAACCCATCAATGATTTCCTAACTGACTCAAAGTAAAGACATATTTACAAAACAGAAACAGACTCACAGACATAGAAAACAAACTTATGGTTACCAAAGGGGAGGGGGGGAGGGGTAAATTGGGAGTATGGGATTAGCAGATACACACTACCATATATAAAATAGATAAGCAACAAGGATTTACTGTATAGCACAGGGAACTATATTCAATATCTTATAATAAAGATATTCCATTTTTTATATATATATATAATATTTTATACATATATATATCCAAATCACTTTGCTGTTCACATGAAACTAATACAATATTGTAAATAAACTACACTGCAATTAAAAATAAATAAATAAAATGAAATAAAATTGCCATTCTTCTTGACCTAGCATTTGCAATCACATGCTATCTCCTCCAACCTTGTTCTGCAATTTCTTTTTCCACAGCACCTATCACCTCCTAACAAACCATATAATTTTCTTATACATGATGCTTATTCTGTTTTGTCTTTCTCTCCCCACTGAAATATAAACTCCATGAGGGCAGGGATCTTTGTACATTTTGTTTTTTAATGTATCACAAAAACCTCAAATAGTCCTGACATATAATAGGTGCTCAAAAGTGTTCATTGAATTAATGAATGCCTTCTTTTGGGTAATGAGGCCATTCAGTCAGTGGTATACTGTATTACAGTTAACAAATATTCCGTGTCCCTGCCTATAAGGGAATTCAGTCATAGCACTTGTTTAGCCGATGACATCTGAGCAGAAGAAATATGTGTTATATTTGGTTGGAAACTTTAAGTAGCAGCCTGTGGTTTGCACCCTCTCTCTTCCCTGCTTCTGCATTATGGAACCGTGTGGTGAGATGAGGCCTCCATCATCCCAGGTTCCTGGGTGTCTATGGTGAGGATAACCCTCTTGCCAGATCGTGATGGAATGTAGATTAATGACAAATGATTGTTGGTGTCATAGCCTATCCTGACTGACAGAATCAAAGTCTGGGATCTTCATACTCAAGTTCAATATTATTAGAGGGTTAGATTGCATTTAACTTTATTAACACTTCTGTATATCATGTTCTCACAGTTAAGGCAGAATACCAGGGAGTCACACTAGGCCTTTAGAATCATGTGTTACATGTTTTCATTGTTTCTTGACATGTCAAGATATAGGGAGACCCCATGATGCTAGAGGAAACACAGTGACAGTTCACTTCCTAAGGCAGCATGCACACAACAGCCAGAGACAAGGTAAATCAGATGTGGTGGATAAGCACTCACAGTATAAATGAAACTCACCTAGATTGGGATCAATGTGTCATCAAGTCAGCTCAGGTCACTTCACACACTAATCTGTTTGCAGGGCATTTTTCAGTTGTCAGAATTTCACACCATTCATACACAGAAGAGACCGAGTCTCTCAAAAGACAAGACTAGCCAGCATCTCCATTGCTCTGCAGGCAGCGGAGACATTCTAAAAGCCTACAAAGATTTCAACTCAGTACCCAGGGAGACCAGTGGGGCCCTGGAGGACTGGAGCCCCAGACCAATTTTGCCTCTAGCTGTGGACAGCTCTATCCTGTTAGCCCAATTATGGGTGCAAGTGTTTTAATTTTAAATGCATGTTGTGGGCTGAAAACTTCAGAAATCACTACGTACAATGTGACAAGTGATAGCGGAATGTAAGGTGCTGTGGGAGCCACAGGAAGGTCAACCCATCTGTGATTGCTGGTCTCATTAAAAATAAATAAAGCGGGCTTCCCTGGTGATGCAGCGGTTGAGAGCAGAGTGGCTGGACCCGTGAGCCGTGGCCGCTGGGCCTGAGTGTCCGGAGCCTGTGCTCCGCGACGGGAAAGGCCACAACAGTGAGAGGCCCGCGTACCGCAAAAACAAAACAAAACAAAACAAACAAACAAAAAAAACAAAATAAATAAAGCAAAATTTCTGTCTGAATCCAGCTATAGTGCAACTATACATTGCTTCTTAGGAGTTACCTCACAGCCATAGTACTTTGGGAATTATTGTCAAAACGTTTGCTTACTTTTTTATATTAAAAATATTAATGATAGACTATGACAGGGATTATAACAAAATAGTATTCCAGAAATTTAATTAGATTTATGTATGACTAGAGAGGAAGTTTACCAAGACTTGGAGGTGGGGGAAGACCTGCTGTGCCAAAACTTTCTACTTAGACATCTGTAACATTGTTGGCAGCCGTGCCCCTCTCTTTCTACCCACGGTGGCCCAATGAACACAGCGTGTTGTCCAGCAGTTAGGTAAAGGCGGTCATCCTTCTGTCTGTAGCTATGTTTCCACTCTCTTCTCCAATGTGTCTGGTCACATGCATCCTCCAAAAGTCCAGAGAACCTAGGTACCCGCACATTTTGGAGCGAGCATGAGACAGAGGAAGGAGATGCACACTCCAGTTTCGTTCTTTCCCACCTCAAGCCTGACCTGAGATTCCCAGCTGGCGGTCTTCCTTACTCAAAGAGGAGCAAGACCCCAGGTGGTCGTTGGTTGCTGCCACTCTTACCCTGTACCAGGCATCACTGATTACTTAGTGTGGGTGAGAATGGAGCAGTACCCAAATAAGGCACTGCCCCCAACAGTCTCCTAACACTGATGCAACATCTGTGAAATATTAGTGGATAATTGGAAACATTACTGAGACACAAAGACCTTGGAGCACATGTTTCTGCCTCAAGGTTCAATAACAGGTCTGGGAAAGGTTATACAGTAATTCACTTACCTATAACATGTGTAGGAAAGTGAGCAAAGGACGCACCTGCATTTTAAGGATAATATACCAGGGTTCCCAGGAAAGGCGAGCACTGAGGTAAGCGACTGCCCTAAAACAAGGTCGAATGGGGGCAGGGGTCTTACAACACGCCACTTCTTCTCACCCAGTCTTGGTTACAACATGAGGTTGCATCCCTGGTTGGTTCCTTCAGCACCGCCATGGGATATCTCCACGTCTGGGCTTCACCCGCTGTGAGAACAGGAGCGCTAGTGCCACGTGCGTATACACACTGCTCAGAAAAGAAACAAACAAACCCCAAACTGAAACTTCAGGAGTCCTGGTATGTAAATCTGAGGCACTGAAACAGTCTCTCTTCTAGAGCTACTTTTTTGTCGTTGTTTTTTTTCTTCACGTCTTTATTGGAGTATAGTTGCTTTACAACGTTGTGTTAGTTTCTGCTGTATAGCAAAGTGAATCGGCTATATGCATACATACATCCCCATATCCCCTCCCTCTTGCGTCTCCCTCCCACCCCCCCATCCCACCCCTCTAGGTGGTCACAGAAGCATGGAGTTGATCTCCTTGTGCTATGCAGCAGCTTCCCACTAGCCATCCATTTTACATTTTCAATTCAGCCAGCTCCATAATTGCTGCAGAGGCGTGTGTGTGAATGTGGGAGTGGGAGGGTCTCCCTTTATTCCTTTCCCTGTACTCAGATCTAGTCTGCCGAGCATTCCTCTCATACACGGTAGCTGGTGGGGAATTATTTAAACTTCAAGGAATACTATCTACCCCCCCATTTTTATTTTAAAAGAACATATTTATTCAAGTGTTATTTATTAAAGATACTTTGTAGAAATCTTCTCTGTGCTTTCTGGGGCTCTGTACGTATGCTCTCAGAGCGTACGTAGAGCGAGCCTGTCTCTCCAGTGTCCTTAAGAGAAGATCTCTGCCTGCGGGGCATTGTACAGGACTCTGTGGCAGCCGTCCCCTATCGCACTGTCCCTGTTTGAGGGTCACAGCGAGGTAGGGTGATGAGAGAACAGTCCAACACATGCGTGTGCGCACGCGCACACACACACACACACACACACACACACACACACACACACACACACACACACCACTGTGCCGGCACACCCACGCACACAGACGGGATGATTTAGCGATAATGCAGCCTTTGAGTATGTAATCTCACTTCTGAATTCAAAGCATATGGTTAACTTCTGATTTTTAAAAAATAGCCAATTTGTATGCTTGCTGTGTGCAAGGCTAGTTTGATTTAACTTAACTTTTTCCGGCTGAAAACTTTTCTCGGTTGCTGCCATCAATGGAAAACAGATTAAGAGACAAATTTCAAATGAACGCTTGAAGCCCTTTCTTGAAAGCAGGAAAACAGAAGGGGACTACTCTGCCGGGGCTGGTTTTTGCACGGCTTTTGCAAGGCTCGCTGTCATCAGCACAGGCCTTGTTCTACTGCATCCCCAGCGTATATTTAAACCAGTGCTGAAAATGTGCTCGGCTGTGGCAGTGTGATGGTGCCCACTCCATGAACATTTCAGGGTCACATCATTTACTGGAACACAATGATATTTTTTTGCACATAAATTACCTATGTGTCTTTAGATTAAATCTACCGCCATGCTCTGTACCCAAATTCCACATCATTATTGAATTGCTATTTCATACACTTAACCTGAAATTTCCAGTCAGTCAGTATCACTCATATTACCCACAGCTTCAAAAGACTAGAATCATTTCTACTGTAACTATTTTGTTTCAATACTAGGCCAAGGATAAATGTGGTTACACTGATTTCTCACAAATGAACCTCAAACCTTTGATTTAAAATGAGAACAGCACTGGTCATAATCATTCTCAATCTGAGGTAAGTGTAACTGGCTTTAAAGAAATGTTGCCAACTCATTTGCAAAAAGAACGTTTAAGTTGGCTCTCGTTTCCAATATCTAGAAGAAGCTTGACCATGAAATAACCCTTCCTTCTTCACTGGTTTCATCTACTTCACCCTCCTGGTTGTTTCTCTAGGAAAGTGAAAGCCACAATCCTCCCGTTGTCTTTCCTTCTGAGAGCCCTGCCAGCTTTGGCCAGACTTCAAGTGTTCCCAGTTCGAACTCCAGATTCAGACAGTGATGTTCACTTCCAGGTTCTGAGGGTGTTATTAACAGGGAATCTCTGTTCCCAAGAGCCTTTAGTTTAGAGAATAATGATCAAGTATTTGTCAATCATATATGATCAGCATTGGTCTACAAAGAGATTACTTTGCTTTAATCTTACTCACAGTCATTGTCTGCTCTGGTCACTTTCTGTTTGCCTCTCAGATCCATTCCCCTCATCTGCTCCTGGAGTCCCGGGAGACTGCGCTCCACCTCTGCAGCAAAGCCTCTCTTGCCACCAGGCTTCTGGTTGGCTTCTGCCATGGGAGCCACTGGGAGGAGATCAGAGTGAGGAAGGAGGGGACAATCAGGGTGGGTGTGTTTCCCTGGTCCCATTACAGCTGGGTCATCACTAGGGTTGCTTGAGTTTTTTCTTTTCTTTCCCGTTTTTTGTTTGAAGGCTGCAGCTCCTGTCTGCCCAATCTCATTTACAACTACTTCTACTGCTAAGTACCACACTATCTCTAGGTTCTGTTAACGTGTCCCTCTCTTTGTTCCTTAGACCTATGGGTGGTATTACCATGCCAGGGTGCTTGTTCACATTTTGTTTTTCCTTAATCCCACCAATTCCTTGATAAAACTCACTTTTATTAGCTTCTTTGAATGACCTCTGTTTCTGACTAAGACAAATATTGATACGTTACCATAATCAAAGGGCTGTTCCTTTACCTATACTTTCCCAGAATATAGAATGAAGGATATACTGCTTACCAAAACCTAAGTTCATTAGTCACTTAAAGATACAGAGCCTGATAGGAACCCAGACGTGTGTAAGGTAAAAAAAAGGTGAGGCCTACTTTATGGTATTTCCTGTGACCTACCTGAGGACCCCCAGGCTAGCTGCTACATTCCCTTTAATTCTCTTTTCACATTTTCTGTTAGCCCTACCCACCAGAAATAAAGCTTATTTGTCTGTCTGCATTAGCATTCCTTCTTAGGAGATTAAAAGATCAATTATTAATTTTTTAAAGGTGCATACATTGAATTTGAAATTACAAATTCGAGCACGTATAGCTGCTGTGAGTGACATAAACAGATATATGAAGGGAAGATTAAATCCCTTAAGTTTCTGCTTTGAAAGAGGATTGAGCAAAGACAGACCAGTTCAGCTGCAGATTGCTTCAGCGTGATCTACAGATGAAAGCAAAGTGGAAGCAAGGGACCCAAAATTGATATTGATGTTTCAGAATCAGATCATCTGGGTTTAGGTCCCACTCTTAATAGCTATGCTATTTGGAACAAATTAGTTTTAGAGAGAGGAGATTAGAAGGTAGGTTTCTATGATACAGTGTTGCTGTCTGGTATTCTGCTAGGAATTGGCTTCTTTTCACTCAAACATTAAGATCTTTTTTTCTTTTTTTGCTGTACGCGGGCCTCTCACTGTTGTGGCCTCTCCCGCTGTGGAGCACAGGCTCTGGACGCGCAGGCTCAGCGGCCATGGCTCACAGGCCCAGCCGCTCCGCGGCATGTGGGATCTTCCCGGACCGGGGCACGAACCCGTGTCCCCTGCATCGGCAGGCGGACTCTCTACCACTGCGCCACCAGGGAAGCCCAAACAGTAAGATCTTAATCATTGGGTTCCCTACTCTACATTGTAGCTACTGAGACATATGTTTTGATTCCTGTAATTGAAAATATTTATGTTAATAATTTAATTAAAATTAAAATAATAATAACAAAAATTTTGTCTATTTTTCTAGCCTAGATTGGCTAAATTCTGTCTCTAAATTATTTCTGAAATGGACAGGAGTCACCTCCCAATTACAAGTCCTAAACCCACCTAAGCATAATACCAAACATAAATTCAGCATTTCTTATTTTAAACATATCTAAACCCCCATCTCCCCATATCGATATTTAATCTAACAGCTCCTCTTCACCTGATCAAGCATTCTTCTTCAGTCTTCAGACTTCTGGCATTCGTCCTCCTTACACAAATTGTAAGGGGACTTGTACAATTACATTAAACCCTTCTTGCTACTCATTTCCCTCACTGTTTTGAAAATACGGATCCCCAAACTTCTTATCTTTGATTTCTTCAACACTTCTGCATCCCACTCTGGCAAAATTCTGAATGTTCCAATATTCTCTGCAATGGCCTATCTCAGGTCTTTGGTTTCTTCCATTAATGATGGTGAAATCTAACTGAGGACCCTTAGGGGCACTCTGGTAGCCTGTCATTGCCTACTGGCCCTCTCCTTGATATTGCTTACAGGACACACAAAGGTTTTCAGGCCATGAAGTCCCTTCTTTGGTACTGGTTCAATACCCACTGAATCAAGATTAGTAGATTGCATAGCAGAAAACTAGTGCCGGCTCACAGAGATAGCACTGAAAAAGCTGACTTTATTTATATTTACTATTGACAAATATACAAGGTAGATCTACTAAGTTTAGCCAGTTAGTTTAATTCGGGTATATTTCATTATAAAAAATTTCTCAAGTAAATAGAGTGTTTACAGCTTATTCCATAAGAGCAACGTAGCAGGGAAACAGAAACCCTTCCACATGCAGGAACAGCATGTCACACATCAAGAACGTGTCATTTGATGGGCATGAGGGCACCTCCTGAGCGCTTCTGACTCCCGCTTGGGTTTCCTGACATTGCTGCTAATTTAATGCACACAAGACCAATTCTATTATTGATAATAAGCTAAATGGTAACTTTAACCTGCCTTTCCCCTCCTTCTGCCTCTGGGATACTTGAAAAATGACGGAGGATGAAGTGAAGCAAGATTCACTTGTACCGATGGAAACTGACCGCTCACTTATTACCCTCTTTTTTTTTCAACTGATTCCAATCATACCTATACTCTGTTTAATATCAATAAAGAGGAATTACAGAAAGGAAATTTTTCCTTAATCTTTTATTAAAGAAAAAATAGCACTGGACAAGAACCTCATTGTCTTGTAAATCTATAACTAAAATAACCTCCCAACTGTTGCCAAGTTCCTGAATTCAGATGCTCTAGACTCAGTGTTCACAAACATTTTCAGCACCTAATACCTGCGCATCTAAACCCAGGTGCCAGTGTCTAAGGCCTTCCATAATTGGGATTCACCCTGCTTATTCAAACTTATTTTTCATCACTTCCAGCCATGCATTTGTCAGCTAATCTTTTAAACACCCTCCTCTCATCCCCTTAAAGCCATATCCCTGTTTTCGCCTCTGTTCGATTATCCTTCTTGCCTACATGCCCTCCCTTTTTTCCTTCTCCTAATTCAACCCCTTTGGTCTTCAAAGGCTACCCCTTCAGAGCTCACTCACCTGCTGCCTTTATCCTTCCCATACTTCCCTATACACTTTGGTTTCTTATTGACAGTCCACATGAATTAGCACCTCGCTTAGCACCCTTACATTGTTCCAGAATTAATGTACGTGTGCTAGCCTTGTTTCCTCAAGTAGACTGTAATCTGGGACTGTGAGGGAAGTTATTTGTTTATATATATCTACGTGTGAGATTAAATTCGTTTTAACATATGTTGTGCATGAAAATAACTCTGGTCTTTTCAAAAGATGCTAAGTGATTAAATCATTTGCCTAGTGTCAAACCTGAAGATTTGGAAGACTGAAGTCATCGGAAGCTGGTCGGCACAGGCATAAGGTACCTAAACATGATCTCAGAATTTCAGAGGGGGGAGGGTGGTCACACACAAGAGCAAGAAGCTTAGAGCAAGAGAGGCCGCTCCAGGAAGAGAAGTCTTCACTGTAGATGGCAGCTGGATGTAGGAGGAAGGTTTTTTGGGTTTTTTTTAGGTTCTTTCAGGAAGAGGCAATTGACTGTTTTGAAACCCAAGAAATAAGCAAAACAGAAGGATGGAAGGTATTTGAACTCTAAACAATATCAATTTGTAATTTTCACTGGGACTTTAATTATTTAGAACAGAAGGTATATATATTTTAAAGATGATAAAACAGCCAGCAGCAGCGATGAAATTAGGTCAAAATTAAAAGATTACATATCTTACAAAGAGACAGTATATAACAAGTCCAGTTTTAATTGTATGTGTGTGTTGGGGTGAGGGGTCTGAGGGTGAAACCCAGCAGTGGGAAACAAGAGGAGATGAAAGCAGGGAGGCAGAGAGGGTACTAGAGAATGTAGTGACAGGTGAGAGAACGTAATGACAGGTGAGAGGCGGCAGACAGGTAGGCTGGGAGGCAGCTTGAGGAAGGTTTGGCGGCAGGTACCAGGTACCTACTTATGGAACTGGAGTCAAGAGGCAAGATAGTATCTCAAGGATCTGGAAGGAGCAAGCAGGAGGCTAGTTCCAGGGAAATTTGGGTATAAGGATCAAGGCAAGTGTCTGCTTGCTCTTTTTTGAAACATGAAGTGGGGATTGGTGCAGTAACTGGAGGACTGCTGGCCAATTACTGGATAAGAGCCCTTATAATGCTCAGAACAGGAGGAGCTGAAAGGATGCAAAGACAATTAGTATGACCACTTTTTTTGATCTGCCTTTAGGTATCATAATGCTTGTTGCATTTCAGGTAGACTAAATAAATTATTTTATGTTTGTTTTAACACTACATTTTTCTTATTATGTGTCACCTTGGCTTGGTATTTCCCAGGGGTTCTTACTTAGTCAATGCCAAAGCACCTGTCTTCCCTTCTGTGCTCTATTCTCCTTTTTAGAAGATAGCATCACTTACCCTGGAGACAGTGCATGGGGACGGCCAGTGTTCAGAAGAAAACCTTTGATGCCCTCACAGGACTGGGTTCAGCTCTTAATGTTCTGGCAAAGTTGCAGAGGCTTTTTTAAAATGCTGTTTCTGAAAGCAGCCCCTCTCCACCAGCAGGCTGAGCACATGGCAGGGGCTCAGAAAACACTTGGAGGGGTCCACACAAATGTTAAAAGATGATCTCATTTGCAAAGTTTACTTGCAGGAGCCCTGTTCACTGAATAAAAGATTTTTGCCTTGGTTGCAAGAATTTAAATGTTACCATTTTCTTTCAGGGGGTGCACATTTTACTTTAAATCAGCATGCATTATGCATTTCAGTTTAATTCTGTGCTGCTGACCCTGGAATCTCACAGCCCTGTAATGCTGCTGCATACCAAGGGTCTTCTAGGAATAAGGGCCAGTCTGAAGCTTCAAATAACATAAAACCTCTGATATTTCCATTTGCAGCTAGCTACTTGGGGAAACTTCATAGCCTTTCATAAATTCATCTCCCCACCAGTAGAGGAGATAAAACTGCTGGCCCAGCTCTGAGCAGAGAATATGTTCCATCCCTGAAAATACATGTTTAAATATTTAATAAAAGCATAAATTTGAAACACATCCAGCAGCTGTAGAGAGAGCCACTGAATAGAAGGCAAAAACAATCTTCATCTGAGGAGATTAAGAGAGTTGAAGCAATGGTTGTGGTATTATACGACACTATGGTAAACAAACAATCCAGGCAAAAAGAAAAGGGAAAAAAAAAAAAACCATGGAAGGCTTGCCTTATCCATGCGAGGAAGTGAACACAGCACAAAATATTCCGGAGGTTCAAGTCTGAAGTAAAATCCATGCCTCGCTTGTAAATCAGCCTGGTCTCTGGGGAAGGCAGATGGCTCAGCGTATAACACTTACGTAACCACAACCTGAGCCGAGCCCGACCTGCCAGGAGCCAAGGAACAAGGATGCTTTTGAGAAAAGATAAATTGTGCTCGCCTTAAACCCACTGGAACTGCTCTCCCTGGCAATCCAGGATACAGCAGGGGGCATCAGAATCTTCCAACACACAGGCAACCAGCTGAACAACCTTGGCAAAGCAGCCAGTAACCACGGCCAGGCATCTCATTAACTCAAGCCTCCAAACCCCAGGGTGGCTCCCAAGTTCCCCAGGCTGTTCACGGGAGCGGCAGAAGCCGCCTTCTGAAGGTTTAGAGAAGTGGGCATCCCAGCGCCTTGGGGTGGGGAACCTTAGTCAGCCTTCCCAAGCACAGACAGTACCAGACTTGCACATTCCTGGTTTATAAATAAATGATCCAGGAGTGACACAGAGGGTCATTCCTGCCCAGGCTAAAGGAAGCACTGGCATTTCTGTTTCCAAGAAATTCGGGATGAAATAACAGAGCATTGAGAGAACTGTGGATCCTCAAAGCCAGGCAACATCTGGGAAAATCAAGAACAGTTTAGAGGACTAACCTCAATCCCCACTCCACAGAGCAAGCGTCTCACAGATAAGTCATTCACTTTCGTGGGATTCATTTGGATGAGATTGTTTTGTGCCGAATGCAAGCGCGAGATCTCAACCAGTGAGAAAATCTGTGTTGTGATTGGAGTTAAAGGGGATATTTTTAAAAGTGCAGCATTTTAGGAAATAGGGCAGATCTAGGATGAGGCAAAATAGTGCTCTACGATAAATGGAAGAATCTTAAATATAAATATGCCTTGAAGGGCCAACCCCGAACAGATAGGAGAAGACAGACCCTTTCCCTTGATTTCTGCACTATGAGACCCCTGTCTCCCAGTCCAGATTTCCTTCTTGTTACTTGAGTCTGATGATTCCACGACACTCCCTGTTATACTGAATTTTATAGTTTAGGCGGGAACCTACCCACCATACATCAAAATTGGGCCTTTGGTATTAACATATACACACTACTATATATGAAATAGATAATCAACAAGGACCTACTGTATAGCACAGGGAACTCTACTCAATTCTCTGTAGTAACTTATATGGGAAAAGAATCTGAAAAAGAATAGATATATGTATATGTGTAACTAAATCACTCTGCTGTACACCTGAAACTAACACAACACTGTAAATCAACTATACTCCGATATAAAATAAAAAATGTTTTAAATGTTTTTCCAAGAAACCCTTTCTGAATTTCCTACAACTTACCTAATAAAATGGACTTTGGGAAAGCCCAATGTTCATATACTGGGGGCAAACTGTCTATAACACACCAGCTTATCATCTGTGGTGAATAAAATTCATAAAATAGGGGAGAAATATTCCCCAAATTTCACATCCTCTGTCATTTGATAGTTTATTGGGTACTTGTAAGAAGCTGCAGATTCAGAAATGCATGAGACATGGTCCCAGCTCTTAAAGAGTTCATACTCTTAAGAAGCAATTACCATATGGTACGTGCAGGACTGTCATAGAAGAGGAAACAAGATGCTTTCCTGAGAAGGGGGCTCCTGGGGAAACACAGCCACAAACTTTTAGGAGGAAGTGGCTTCAGACTTGTATCTTTTTTTTTTTTTTTTTTTTTTGCCGTATGCGGGCCTCTCACTGTTGTGGTCTCTCCCGTTGCGGAGCACAGGCTCCGGACGCGCAGGCTCAGCGGCCATGGCTCATGGGCCCAGCCGCTCCGCGGCATGTGGGATCCTCCCAGACCAGGGCACGAACCCGTGTCCCCTGCATCAGCAGGCAGACTCTCAACCACTGCACCACCAGGGAAGCCCCAGACTTGTATCTTGAACGACAAGTACATTCAATTTCTCCTGAGGAGCATCCTCGTGTAATACTCTCTTAGAGGGTGTGGCCTGAGTCTATTATATTGTGACTATTTAAAGCAACTATTAAGTGCTGCTATAATCCGAAAACCCCCTGGACAACACCATCTAGCTACCTCCCATGCTACCTGGGAACACCATCTGGTCTCCCTCTCATGCTACCATACCCAGTGGAGCATTTGATTTATTTTTTGGACTTGCCTGGGATTTATCTCTCTAAAGGTAACCAAGTAGAAATATTCCTACCAAATTCCTGGGTACTCTGAAAACAGTGGATCTATGGTTTAGAGACCCCTGGTAGTAATGAAACCTTGACATACTTTGTGACAGACTCCTCCTCTCCCTCAACTGAGCTGCTAGAATTCACAGAGGAACAATCAATGGAATTTAGCATTTTGTTGACTATTTAAATACATTCATTAATTTAAGGGAAAGTTCAAATATTATATAGGCACAGAATTTTGTCAGTTGGTACACGTGTGGTCCATCAATATCGGTAATGCAGATCAGCACTTCTCTACTGGCAGGTAGTAGTGCAATGCTGGGCCAGGGATAGGCCATCGGCTGCTGAGATACCACTTTTCTTGGCCTTATGGCAGTCATGTGGGGCCTGGAGTCACCCAAGTTCCTGGACCAGTGGGCTTGGGCCAAGAGCATCTTTATCCACTTATCCAAATGCCATAAAACATTATCATTTTCTAATTTTGCATGATTGGGGAAAAACTGGGAAGCCTCAGTTGGTACTCTAAGCTAGCTAACTAATGGCCTTGACCTCCACTGTGCTGGACCTTGGGCTTGATCCCGGCTGACTCCCATGCCCCCCGATAGCTCTCAGAAACAATCATCTGAGCATTGTGGTCGTTCATTCCAACCATGTGCAAACAGTGCTTACAAATTGTGCTTGGTGATGGTGATGGTGAAGACAAACAGGTAATTGTCTTGGTGATGGTGGCTCCACCAGCCTCACTCACTCACGCACCTGAGTCAGAGGATCAGAGGATCAGCTACAGTCCCCTCTGTACTCCTCCATCTGCCTCAACACCACTCCCACCCCAACTCACTCCTTTTCCCACAGAAGTAACTGAAAGAAAAAAGTTCCTACCATCAGTAGAAAACTTTGATTTGTTCTGACTCATGAGCAATTAAATAAAAGATTCAGGGGGCTTCCCTGGTGGCGCAGTGGTTGAGTCCGCCTGCCGATGCAGGGGACGCGGGTTCGTGCCCCGGTCCGGGAGGATCCCACGTGCCGCGGAGCGGCTGGGCCCGTGAGCCATGGCCGCTGAGCCTGCGCGTCCGGAGCCTGTGCTCCGCAACAGGAGAGGCCACAACAGGGAGAGGCCCGCGTACCGCAAAAAAAAGAAAAAAAAAAAGATTTAGAAAAGTATACAGTGACATATAAAAGGATAGTGTTCATATAAACCTGGGGCCAATGGACTATCAAAGCTTAGGCTTAATCATCCAATTAAGGGTGAAAACCCATCATCCAAATTCTCCCAGGAATGATAGTAAATGAGGGAAAGAAATGTAGATGCGTGTTACTGGTGGTGATGAAGGCTCTGTGGCAGCCTTTGGGACACTTGTCGTGACAGAAAATAGAAGACCTCCTGAGCAGTGGAACCTGAAAGACCACACTGCTGACATGTCACCTTTGTTACCCCTCCCGCACACTGGAACTCTGCACAGCGGACATTTGCTTGCTACAGAGTCCAGAAGTGTGAGGGGCAGTGGGAGGGCGGGCACTCGGAAGGCACCTCATCTCAGCCATTTTATGCCAATCTTACCTACATGTGTCCTTCATTTCAGCCTGAGGAGTTGCACCCAGCCAAACAGCTCAGAGCTGGTCACTGTCCTCCTCAGCTTGTTTGAGAGAACCAGCTGTGCCTCTGCAATGAGAGGTCACTAGCTCAGGATGAAGGGGTCACCACAGCAGGCCTAAGACCTGGAAGGCTGGCTCAGCAGCCTGGTGGCATCTTGCCTGGAGACAGATGTTGTAATAACAAGTGGATGAACCTATGCTTTTGAAAAGATAGAGAAGTATACATCTAGACTGATGGGGAGTGTATTTTCTGAGGTCTTTAAAGGCAATAGCACATAGGAATTTTCCTGGGGTCAAAGCCTAGATGGTCCAAGTTGTGAGATGACAGTAGACACTTAAAAGCAATTTCTCAGGAAAGACTCATGAATATTTGTTCTGAGTGTACAGTTTGCAACAGGGTGGAAAGAGAATTACTATGTTAGATGAGAGATGTAGAAGGCATGTGAGACAAATCAGAGGTTTAAGAATAACAATTTGCTTCACACTGATCCTGTTGGGAATACATAAAGAGTGTATATGCATATGTAGAATATATATATCTTCTACATATATATCATATGTAATCTACATATGCACATATCCTATATGCATATATACATATACGGGGGTGTGTGCACGCCAATGTGTATATGTGTATTATAGTATCTTTATCCATGGTGGTTCATTCATCTCTCAAACATGAAAAGGAATTTCTTTTCCTTCTGGAAAAAGACAAACCTATAAACTGACAAGAAAAAAATGCAAAAAGAGAAAAAAAAAGAAATTCAATTGCATCAATACTTCAAAGAAATGCTAAAATAGAAATTTACTAAAACTGAAGGAAAATCAAATCAGTCAATTACAAATGTTAGTTGTTACTTGACTTCTCAAAGACAAGAATTGTTTTAAAATTAATTTGCATAGACTACTAGACAATTAGGTACAAGGTTTGCCCAGATCTCTTTTACATGTGATGTTCTTGAAAACAAGCAGAGAATTAAGTTACATCAACTAAATGCCAAAAGTAAAAAAACTCAACAGTTCTAAACTCTTCTTACCCAATTTACACTACCCACAGGAGGCAGCATCCTGTGGAGAACAGAGCATAGGCTGGAGAATCAGATAGAATGGACTGAAATTACGGTTTCATTATTTACTAGCTGGATATGTTATTTAAGTATTTAAGGCTCAACTGGTCTATATAAGCCACAGACTATTACAGAGTTATTGGGAAGAGTAGAGGAGATAGCATATGACATTCTATATGTGTGTTTAAGTGTATATGTATATGTACTAGATGCTTTTCCCACTTCAATAACCTATAATACAATTTAATACTTGCTCCAGTCCTGTATGTCTCCGTATCCCATTTTATAGATGAGTAAGCTGAAGTTCTGAAGGCTAAGTCACTGTAATCACAGAGTTTTCTTCCATATATCAAGCTCCACCGACTCTCTGTTGAAGATAAAGTCCTATGGCAGCATTTGCTCCAACAGTTGCAGGAGGCATCTGCAGTCAGGCTGCAGTATCATGTAAAGAGCCCTCCCCAGGCTCTGCCCAGCCTAAGCACTCCTTTAGCATCCATTCAAAGACATTTACTGAGACTTCCTATATGCCAGTATCATAAATACTGAAAAACTCTACTGAAGATACTTAGATAACCCAGTCTCTTGGGACTTAAATTTTTAATTTTCTCATATCTCCTGCTGTCCTCCCAGGCTTTGCTGATAACCATGTGATCTTCCCATGATCAAGCACTGCCACACACCCTGTGACTCTAATGTTTCCTTGAACCTCTGCGGATGCCATGTGCTAGCCCTGCTTATTCCAGATCCATTTTGAGAACTATGTCAGACTCCTGAAAAGACGGTACCTCTTCTACAGTCGGGTAAGTTCTGAGTGAAAACTGTTTGGATAACGGGCTTCATGGAAGTGGTCAGCTCAACATGTAAGTGTCTCTCCCTCCTACAAGTGTAGCATCTAGTGCACGGAGGACACAGGAAACGAATAGACACCAAGCAGCAGTGCACCTTATTTTTGACTATCAAGCTGAGACCCCAACAGTTTGACAGAGAATCTCAGTCAGCAACTACCAGAGGTGCTCCTCATAGCAGAAAACATCAACAAAAGTACCATGCAAGGTATCGTCCTTCAGAGTAAATGTTAACATCAGTCAAGGGGCACTTCTGACACTCCCCTGAAATTCCAGGATGCTCTTAGTGTCATTGGGCAGTGAGGTTGTCAGGGTTAAAATGATTACAGAATTTACAGTGACCCAGAGCTACCTCGGGAGGCATTTTCCAGCTTGAAGGCATTTTGGCCCAATGGAACACCCTCAATCCCTCTTTTCTCTCTGCATGAGAACTGCAGCAGTATCCTAAGGTTCTTGGACTTCTTATGGTTCCCTCAAACCACACTACCTCAAAGAAGCCCTCTTCTCTCCTGCTGATGGAAATGACTTCCACAGGTGACTACTCAGTCTTGGTCAACCCCGTCAGGCTTTGTAGGGTAAATATCTGTCCAGTTGCCCAACATGCTCACCAGCCCAGAAGTGAGTGTTGCCAGCACGAAGAGCATCTGTGATAAAGAGAATCACCACAATCCACTCAAAACATTTGGTGAGCAGGGCTCTTTAATCGCTGGCTGAGAAGCACTCCTCATCAGTTATCTCATCATCATTTTTACTTCATGAACTCTTCAAGTGTTGACCCCTTTGTTCCAAATTCTATTCCTGAAAGCTCTCTGACATGGTACATAATTTCTTCCATTTGTTGGATTAGTGTGGCTCCCATAAACCCACATATGCAAGTGTGGGAAATGAACAGGAACATGATGTCACAAAGCAAAGGAAGTAAGGCTGCAGCAAACCACAAGTCAATACAGAAGCATCAGCTAACCATTTATGACCAATCATTAGTTTTTGTCTCCAGGTGGAACAGATAAGATGTAGAAGAGACAGAGAGTTATCTTCCTGTCTGTGAATCACCTTACCTTGGTCAACATCACTTTTAGATGAGGAAAAAATACTCTTAAAAAATAAGCAACAGCCTCTCTTCCTGTTTAATTTTCTCCAGGTAGTTTTTCTGGGACTCTTTATAGAATCAAAAATAATGTTTACCCTGAGGCCATGAAGTTGCTGAGACAAGTGACAAAGGGAGTTCTCTCAAATACTTGAGGACCATTTAGAAAGGTCTCTGATGTAGGGAATATGTGCTGTACTGATTCTGCATCAGTTCCCTGGAGCTGATGAAGGAGAGGGGGTGTGGAATAAGATACATGAGTTAGTGGCACCTTTATACCCACACACACACACTCCCGTCAGTCACCAGATGTGTAGTCAGGAAGCTTCCAGGGTCTTCTGAGCAGTTTCACACCCAGGACACGAAAAAAAGGATCTTTTGGGACAAAGAGGAGGTCAATAGAGCAATATTTTCCTATAGACAAACATATGTCTTTCTCACAATGTGACTATAGTGGCCCTGAAATTCATTGTAGGTGCTACTGTTGCAAATATTTTATTTAAAAAACAACAACAACAACAAAAAGCTGTTATAGTTGGCTGCAGCACACATAACGTGTTGACAAAGAAAGAACTGCTTAGTCTCTAATCAGCAATTTGAGTCACAAGTCATTATTCAGAGATAATCCCCAGGGGACTGGAGAACAACCTAAAGGGCAAGTCCAGTACCAAGAGCTGAGCAGCCTAAGGCAGCCACAGATGTACTGGGGAGTTGTAGCTTCTTCAGGGGATTCATCACTCTGTCCCTCAAAAACTGCCTAGGGGCAGTTGCCTTAGCTGTAGGCCCCTCTGGCTATCTTGCCTAAGCCAGATAAGGCTCTCAGATATTCAGGGGTCTTGCCAACACGTTCCATCAATTCTCTCCATCTTCTTCCCTTTGATAACTCCTTGCTCTGATTTGAGGGCAAAATCTCAGTGAAAATCAGTTCCCAATGTTCATAGCTTTATCTCCAACCCCTTCATCCCCAGACTAGCTAAGGATCCCAAGGCTTTCTAGATTTATGGACCCTCCTCAAAAGTCAGGACAACAAATACAAAAAAAAAAAAAGGCCTAAAATTGTCCCCCGTACAGAAAGCTCAAGACTCGGTTCTTGTCAAAGCATTGAGAGAAAGATTGATTAAAAACGTGCACAAAAGGGCATGCCTCAGGGACAGGCTCACTGCTGGAAGGATGGGGTGTGGCTTTACCACATAATAGCGCTCTCAGGAGCTTTCAGGTTAAAATCCGTGTTGTTTTCTTTTTTAGCTAGGCAACCTTGGGTAAATTACTCAACAGCTCTGAGCTTTGGCTCCCTTATTCACAAAATGGGGATAAGGAAATCTATACTCTTGGACTGTTGTACGAATTAAATAATAACTGGAAGGTAGTTTGTGTAGCACTGTAACAGGGAAGAGCAAAATCTGACTCCATGTTTGATCTGTTTATTTTACTTTAACTTTTGCTTTTTGTTGCTTTTGTTATTATAATCATACATAATGGCCTGCCTCAGGGAACCCTGACCCTCTGGCTGAATGTTAAACTAAAGTGCCTTTGTTCAGCTCACAGGCAGACATTCTGACCCTGCCCACCTGTGAATGGCTGCAGAAAAGAAGAAATTAACACATCCCCTTCCCAGATGCTGGCCAAGCCAGGAGGTATTTTGCAAAGCTAATGGCCTTTTTACTTTACCTCCTCACCTCCTTCCCCTCTCTGTTCTATAAAAGAAACTGGCTTCCAGACCCCGATAAGATGTTTTTGGGGGACACTACTCCGCCATCTTCTTGGTCTGCCGGCTTTCTAAATAAAGTCGGTATTCCTTGCCTCAACAACTCGTCTCCCGATTTATTGGCCTGTCGTGCAGTGAGCAGAGTGAGCTGGGACTCAGTAACAGCAGCTGCCATATAAGGGGTGCTCAACAGACGATAACCCCTTACAAAATAGTATCTTTGGTGTTTCTTAACATGCCGATTAAAAAACCCTAACAATGACATTCCATCATTTTAATTCCTACAGATGTAGAATTATAATAATAGTTAACACTTTCATAGTGTTTTCTATATGCCAGGTACTCTTCAGCACTTTTACTACAAGGAGCCATTCTTACTCTCATCCCCATTTAAATATGAATAAAGGAAGTCAAAGGAGAGTTTAAGCAACTCGTCCAAGGTCCGCTAGTTAGTATACAGCGGAAACCAGGTAGAAACTCAAATAGTGTGACTCAAAAGTCCATGCTTTTATGCACTTCACTTTACTGCCTCTCAGAGCACCCAATAGTTTCAAATAAAACACAGTTTATTGTTTTCAGCTCTATGTATTACAGCTACCCACAGGTTTCTCTGGCTCTAATTCTGATCCTTGGATTTATAAATGTATTCCTACTCCAGTCTCCTTATTTCATCTTATACACAAATATATACAAATAGTGCACTTTCTTAGGTGTAACTCATAGCCAGTTCTCCCTGCTGACTTTAAAAAGGCAACACTTAGCTTCACCATTACAGTAAAGCTCATTTTTAAAATAGTACTACCCAATGGTACGACCTATTTTCTGATAGTGATGGAAATCCTAAATTTGTTCTCTCTCTCTCTCTCCTCTCCATTTCCCAATCTCTCTGTCTTTTTTTTCTCTCTCTTTCTCCTGTGTGTTCTCTGTCATCTTCGTTCCTATGTGAATAAATTTAAACGTTAGAAAATAAGAAAGATCTGGAAGTAAAACATTTCCCTAGAACTCTCCAGAAAACAGTCAATTCTTAAATTCAAAAAAAAAGAATGACTCCAAGGTAAGGTGATTGCTGTTTTTAATAACCTCAACAGAACTTCAGCATTCAGAATTAGCTTTTGCCTGAATCTTCCTGGTAAACAGACCCTGCTACAATCCCAGCTAGGAGACAGAGTGCCCTAGGATAGGCACAGAAAGTTCTCCAGTGTCCATGGAGGACTCCTGTAGATTAAAATCCTCAGTTTGATCAATGGTTAAGATGCTGTCTGTTACCTTTCTTTCTACCTTGTGTTAATTCCTGTGGTAGATTTGTACTGTGCCAATTTAGCAAATCTAGCACTATGTTTTTTAGAATTCCCATCACCGCATAGTTCTGAATTAACATTAGCTACACGAGACATTTTGCATGAGATCTGGCAGGCAGAAATGAAGCAACAGCAATTCTTTTTTCATTTTTTTTTTCATGCTTGAAAGGTTGATGCAGACCATGAAGCACTGTTGATTTCAGACATGCCGTCACTTACCTACTGAGTCACCTGCTTAGTATCAGGCAGCAGCCAGACCCACAGCCCCTTTGCTTTGCCACATCACCTCCTTTAGTTTCTATGATTCCCATGACAACTGCATGGTTAGCTCCATGGCAAGGGAGCCCAGCTGCTCCTTCAGGTCTCTCCATCATCAAGGTTGCTGCCCTAGAGGTGGTGAGAGACCAGCAAGTTCCAAAGCATCCTTGGGACCTCTAATACTTCTTTGCAGGTTCTACTTTGTCCTTGCCTTCTCTGCTTCATAGGATCACTTTTCCCCTAGTTTCCAACAGCAAGTTCTTCATTTTCCTCTGAGATCTCACCCAGAGCTGCCTTTAATGTTCATATTTTTACTAACAGTCCCTTCAAGGCAATCCTGACATTCTCTAGGATGCACCTCAGAACTCTAGCAGACTCTACCCACTACCCAGTTCCAACGCCACGTCCACATTTTCGGGCATTTGTTATAGCAGCATACCACTTCTTGGTACCAAAATCTATATTAGTCAGCTCAGGTTTCCATAACAAAATATCACAGATTGGGTGGTTTGAAAAACAGAAATTAATTTTTTCGTAGTTCTGGAGGCTAGAAGTCCAAGATCGTGGTCTCACTTAACCTTAATTACTTCCTTAAAGGCCCTATCTCCAAATACAATCACATTGGAGGTAAAGCTTCAATTTATGAATTTGGGGGGGAGGGACATCATCTAGTCCATAACTAGATAGAGAATATATCTATATCATCTGTTTATATCTCCCAGTGATTCTGCTTTTCTGATCAAACACAGATTGACACGTTTCTTTATTGGGAGTTAAATTCCCCCACTATATTGTAGAGAAGGGCATTTATTCCTTTTATCCCTTTATTCTCAAACCACAACCTTTTATCCACTGAGCCATCCCTACCTACAGGAGTCATCCCTGCCTGTTCTGAGCCAAACAGTGATTTCCCAATCCCTCCCAGCAGTAACTGACTTAGGGCCGTGCCCATTAGCCTAGTTGATCTAGTCAGAGGAAGCCCAGGTCTTTCATTAGGTAATATATATGAATGAGAGAGCATGTGGCAGCCATCATACTAGCATGTGTGAAGACCGAGGACAAAGCAGACATGAAAAGGAGGGCAGAACCAAGCGTGCAGAGCTGGACCTACAGCTTTAATGACACTGTGGACCTCTGGATCCTGAACCCCCTCTTGGCTTTCACTTGAGATGATCTGTTCCCTTTATTAAGAAAAGAGAAAAAAAGTTGAATATTCTGTAATAGGGATCCTTAATGATACCCTCATTCCATGTGGGAGTCATGGATATACAACATCAGTGCCTGATGCAATGATGGAGCTTGGTCCTGACCATGGCCAGTTAGAGTGCGTGGGTGGTGGGAAGAGCCCAAGACTCAGGCAGAGGAAAAATGATGTTGTCTCTTTTTATGACAGTCTAGCTATGCCCACCATGTAAGCCTAGATATTTTCTTTTGCAACTTTGTGGAGAGAACTTACAAAGGGTAAAACCAACACATTTTTTTTTTTTTTTTTTTTTTTGCGGTACGCGGGCCTCTCACTGCTGTGGCCTCTCCCATTGTGGAGCACAGGCTCCGGACGCGCAGGCTCAGCAGCCATGGCTCACGGGCCCAGCCGCTCCGTGGCATGTGGGATCTTCCCGGACCGGGGCACGAACCCGTGTCCCCTGCATCGGCAGGCAGACTCTCAACCACTGCACCACCAGGGAAGCCCCAAAAATCAACACCTTTTAAAAAAGACCTGAGAGCTGGTAAGAGACAATTCCTATCGACATCCTCTGAGCATCTGCATCTAGTCCTATTTCAGATCACACCTTTGCATTTGCAAGATTCATAAACAAAAGTTTTCATTTTTGATGTAGTTAGTTTGCTTGGGTTTCTGTCCATTCCAACCTAAAGAGTTCTGATGAATGTATTATTTTCAGGATGCCTCTGCTTAAATGCAAATATATCCTGTTAGATGACTAACAGGAGTCCATTGCCACAATGAGTTTGTCACAGTAGTTGCCTAACTGTGCCCTATTGGGTTGACTCCAGTTGAAGGCCAAATGATTATGGCTGCAGGTCCTGCCCCCTTCAAGCTAAGCAGTTCTACTTCTATCTGTTTTACGTACTGCCCTTCTGCATGAAATGGTATTTGAAGAAAGGATTCCATTCTTAGAAGTATTTAAACATCATTGGCTTTTCAGATTTAGTAGAAGGGAGTGAGACAAGAAGGCAATGGGATGCAAAGCCATCTGTTTTCCAAGGCTTTCTGCAGACTTTCTGCCTAGAAGAGACTGAGTAGTACCAGCAGCGATGGCCAGAGGGCGGTCTAGAGACACAGGAGGCCTGGGCCCCAGTTATCAAAAAGGTAAGCTGGAGGCCGTTGAGAAAAGGACTGGCTCAGACTGCCTGCTACAGTACTTTTTTTTTTCAATGTTATTATTATTTATTAGTCCTCCCCATGGTGAATGTATGAATTCAACTATAGTGAGAACAGATTTCAGAGCATTTTCCACTGCCTTTGCTGTTAATCCTTATACTTCTTGACATACATTGGCCAACTGTCAATTCATGTGCATTTTTGTTGGTTTGTTTTCTGTTTTACTAAAATGATCCTCCTGACAGAAGGGCAAACACCTCTGTACCTGTATGTTGTTCTTTCCAAACTTTTCCCCATGTTTCATGTGTGTGTGCCTAAGTCCATTTCCCACCATGACCCATACTGGAAAATTAACCACCCTGGCCTCTTCTAATAATGGGGACCACAAAATCGATCTCTCAGCTGTTCTAACCTCTAAGATCCAAACACTCAGGCTGAAGCCAAGGTTTTTAGACTTCCTATAAATCCAGGCAAATTTTCCCTAGATGTTCTTCACAGTCTTGGAAACGCAAATTCAGCTGGAATGGTTTCCACATAAGTGAATAAAAGTCTGTGCCGGGAACACTAATCTCCCAGTCACCTGGCTCCCTCTGTGTCACAAGGTCTTCTAGCAGAACAAACATTCTTGGTCTAACTACTGACAGAAGTATGATGCTCTCTCTCCCTTGGCTCCCAAACCTCCATTAGTCATTTCCTCATGGAGACCATTTGCTAAAATTCTCCATAGCTTCAAAGTTGAATCTATTCTTGCTGCTTAATAGGCCATCTTATGATCTGGTTTTCTTTTCAAAAGCTTTTTATGTTCCCTCTTCTCAAAATCATTTCCACTTTGCCAAATGATACTATTTTGAATAACAGTAAGAGCATTCTAGAAGTAAATTATGATTCTAAAACTGGCTTCATCAAAATAGGAGCAGATGAAGAAAAGAAACTTTTAATGGGCCTAATTCAAAGGACCTGAGCCAAGGAGGAGAGGCAGAAATCAACTGAACTTCTAGAACTATATTTCTCAAAGAGGACCACCTGTTTTAGAATCACTTGGACTGCTGGTTAGAAATACAAAGTTCTGGCCCCAACGTATAACTTTTAAAATCAGAATCTCTGGGAGAAGGGCCTAGACATCTGCATTTTGAACACCCTCCCCAGGGGCAGTGATGCAGGTGACACTGAGAACCTCTGCCCTAACAGCTGGGTGCATGCTCACTGAACCTTCCTTATGTGACCTTTCCCTCACCTGGAGAGATCCCCTCACCTAGGAGGCCAAAAACAAGACCCTGGCCCTTGTTAGTCTAATACAGTTCCATGACCTCAGACTATGTGCAAGCTGCTCAGAAATCCTATTTCCAAGGCCACAAAGAAGAACAAGCAAGAGGGTATTATGATGCACCAGACTAAATCCATCTCTATTATTGAAAAGACCAGGCCAGAACATCCCCTTCTGTTGATTGATACTTAGGTTGTTTCCATATCTTGGCTATTGTAAGTAGTACTGCTACGAACACTGAGGTGCTCTCAATTTTTATATATTTTTACCAAGTGATCACTCCTTGTAAATTTTTCTGTGCTACCTAGCATCATTCTCAGCCTCTTCCGACATCATATTGTTTCTGCAGACACCTGATTTGAATTCATCTATCTATCACTGCATACAGGAGATGTGCTCCTGAAGAATTTTATGAAAAGGTGCTTTTTGGTTTTGATTTTAGCTTTGCTTTTCAAATCAAATCATCCTCAATTGATTCAAAATGTTATAGGATCTCGAGAAAAAATATATAACAATCATCTATTCTAACTTCTCATGTCACAAACGAGGAGACTTGAGTCCTTCCTGGCTCTAGAATGATATGATCTAGATGCCATCACTCTTCAATCACAAATTTTATTTCTAGAGACTGAGTCTCCTTAGGAATACGTGGGTTTAGTTTCTTATTTAACTATCACTCGATCTTAAGCTATCTTTTATGACCTGCACCCTTGAGGAGGTCTTTTAAAAGGTCAAATTTGAGACATGGGGGAAAACGCTTAACTCCTTCCTCCCCTGCCCCCATCCCCCCTCCTAGTATTCCAGTATTAACCTAGAAACTTTACTGTTTTAAGACGTTAGGCTCTATATGTTCTAAAAGTAAAATTTACAAACAGATTATATGGCCCCTTTCTTCCCTGAAAGTTAATTCACTTAATTCCTTTTGTTAGAAGGGCTTCATATTTCAATGTGCATCATTCCTTATTCTAAACTTGATAGTGACATACCTCTGCCTAATCAATTCTTTCTTCTAAATTCCCCTTCCCACTTCAGCCTTGAATCACATTTTATAGTACCCATAATCAAAACACAAAAGCTCCAGAATTCTATTTGCCCTGAGTATGTGAGGTAGGACAAGGGAGAGAGATGGGCTTAATGGTGAGACAGGAGAAGAGAAGTGTGATTAGATGTCTAATGACTTAAGCAGTCACCCTCTGGGGCAGCTTCTAGAATTACAGTACCATCTTCTTACAACTCTGTTCACCTAACACAATTCATTTAACAATACTGCCTAACAGTTTGCCTCTGTGCTAGGCACATGCAAACACAGAATGAAATAGACAGTAAAGTTCTCAAATGGCTCATTGTCTAGTGAGAAAGACAGACATATGACTAGTAACACAATGTGTCCAGTGACATTACAGTGTTTTGGAAAAAGGAACTTTGAAGCAAAGAAAGAACTCTTTTTCACCACCCCCCTCAGGAAGAAGCCAGATTTTTCTTTAGATAATGAATAATGTAAAGAAGGGGAAGGAAGGTTTTGAGATTTTTATGTGATGCCTGTTTCAGAGTAGACAGCAGCAATTGATGGATAATTTTAAATATCAAATATTTAAATGATATTTTAAATATTTAAATATTTGAATGAGAAGGTATGTAAGCAATTGCCACTGTTTATCCAGGAGACCTGAGGAGGGCTGACATCAGGTAAAGGAGCATAGTGGAAGTTGAGTACATGAAAATATAAGAGAAAATGAGCTGTAGAGCCAATGGAGGGATTCTGTCACGCATAAAAAGATCTAGATTTTAAATCTAGAAACAATAAATGCTGGAGAGGGTGTGGAGAAAAGGGAACACTCTTGCACTGCTGGTGGGAATGTGAATTGGTACAGCCACTATGGAGAACAGTATGGAGGTTCCTTAAAAAACTACAAATAGAACTACCATACGACCCAGTAATCCCACTACTGGGCATATACTCTGAGAAAACCATAATTCAAAAAGAGTCATGTACCACAATGTTCATTGCAGCTCTATTTACAATAGCCAGGAGATGGAAGCAACCTATGTGTCCATCATCGGATGAATGGATAAAGAAGATGTGGCACATATATACAATGGAATATTACTCAGCCATAAAAAGAAATGAAATTGAGCTATTTGTAATGAGGTGGATGGACCTAGAGTCTTTCATACAGAGTGAAGTAAGTCAGAAAGAGAAAGACAAATACCGTATGCTAACACATATATATGGAATTTAAGAAAAAAAAATGTCATGAAGAACCTAGGGGTAAGACAGGAATAAAGACACAGACCTACTAGAGAATGGACTTGAGGATATGGAGAGGGGGAAGGGTAAGCTGGGACAAAGTGAGAGAGTGGCATGGACATATATACACTACCAAACTGAAAATAGATAGCTAGTGGGAAGCAGCCGCATAGCACAGGGAGATCAGCTTGGTGCTTTGTGACCACCTAGAGGGATGGAATAGGGAGGGTGGGAGGGAGGGACATGCAAGAGGGAAGAGATATGGGAACATATGTATATGTATAACTGATTCAGTTTGTTATAAAGCAGAAACTAACACACCATTATAAAGCAATTATACTCCAATAAATATGTAAAAAAAAAAGATCTAGATTTTAAGAAAAAACTGCATGTATTATAGTCTTCTATTTCTCAGAACCTTGCACCAAATACATTATATAGCAGACTCCATCTGCCATTAAGAAGTCAGAATCTTGATAATAAATGCTGATTTTTTAAAAAATAGATTCTGCCATTCAGGGACTATTAGTTAGTCAGCAGGGGAAGTTGGCCTTCATAAAATGCAATATAATAATTTGTAAATGACTGACCAACTTAAAGGTTTCTTATAAACAAATGACCAAAGGAACTCTAGAGCAGCTTCGGTTTGGGCAATGTCTGGAGACATTTTTATTGTCGTGACTGAGCAGGACGGGACGGAGGAGATGCTACCCGTGTTTAGTGGGTAGAGGCCAAGGATGCTGTTAAACACCCTGCAATGCACTGGACAGTCCCCACCACAAAGAATGATCCAGCCCGAGATGTCCATAGTGCGGAGGTCAAAAACCCTGCTCTAGAGTTTAGCCAAAGTCCTTGGCATTCATATATTAAATCTGTTGAATATGCATGTTTATAAAGAAAACAAAGTTATCACCTTTTTGGTGGTGAGCAAGCTGTACTGTATACCAAAATAGAGATATAATGTTGCACACATGAAACTTATGTAATGTTATAAACCAACGCTACTTCAATAAAAGATAAATTAAAAAGAAAAGTTATGACTAGCAGATAACCTGCATGGAACATAGAAAAAGGGGCTGCATCAGAATTTTATCAAGAGTGTATTCAGAATTACCAAGTGAGAATACTGTTGGTCATGGGACTATAAGTGCCTTATCCCGTGAGCAAGGTTATCCCTCTCTCAGCTGAAGGTCTCTTTATGAGATTATCTGAATTCCTTTTTACTTTTTATCTATTTTTTTATTTTTGGCTGCGTTGGGTCTCGGTTGCTGCGCACGGGCTTTCTCTAGTTGCAGTGAGCGGGGGCTACTCTTTGTTGCAGTGCGTGGGCTTCTCAGTGCAGTGGCTTCTCTTGTTGCAGAGCACGGGCTCTAGGCAGGTGGGCTCAGTAGTTGTGTCTCACGGGTTTAGTTGCTCCACGGCATGTGGGGTCTTCCTGGACCAGGGATCAAACCCGTGTCCCCTGCATTGGCAGGCGGATTCTTAACCACTGTGCCGCAAGGGAAGTCCCTGAATTCCTTTTAAAATCGCTCTCTATATTCACATATTCACCAAAGAAACATTCTGATGATGATCTTGCTTCTTACATAACTGAGCATCATTGAGAAAACGCTGAGAGTTTGTCTTCTGCATTCTGGAGAAAACTTTTACTCCATTTTTAACCAATGACATTTCAGTCTCCCTTTGATTCAGAAATCCCTCTATGGCTTCTTTAATAAGAGTACATGTAGCAGTAACTAAAGACTTCTGGGGTACCATTTCATTTTTTTTTTTTTTTTTCCTGAGAGTCGGCTCTGACTCATCAATGGGTGTGAAACAGAGCTGTGGAGAAAAAGAGATAACAGCTCCGATCAAACATCAAGCATCACATTTTCCTGAAATTCACAGAAGATGCATAATGAGGTATCACCTTACATATTCTTCACAGCCTGTGTTTACCCAGAAGTACCAAAATGCAAAGCAGCACCAAAGAACTCCTTCCTCCTTACAGGTGCCACAGACGCAGAAACCAAATAACTTGTGAGCATTTGAGCTACAATGGAAACCTCTCGTGTGCATTTTTATTTATCTAAATTAAGATTTGCCACTGAGTTCAAGTATCTGTTTAAAGTTCAAAAACTTGGGCTTCCCTGGTGGCGCAGTGGTTGAGAGTCCGCCTGCTGATGCAGGGGATGCGGGCTCGTGCCCCAGTCTGGGAAGACCCCACATGCCGCAGAGCGGCTGGGCCCATGAGCCATGGCCGCTGAGCCTCCGCGTCCGGAGCCTGCGCTCCGCAACGGGAGAGGCCACAACAGTGAGAGGCCCGCGTACCACAAAAAAGTTCAAAAACTTATGATTAATATCTAAATTGCTGATGAGATATTTTTCTGATCCTGACCATCGCTGAGCAAATGGCATGATGTTAAATGCTGGAACAGCAAGATTTATTTTCCAAAGGACTGAACTCACAGAACATGAGAGGGAGGCAGGAAGAAAAGGGGTGGAAGAGTCTGAGCAGCTTAATGATAAGCAAAGATTCTTCTCTTTGCACCATGGAATCAAAGGCATCTCAGCTCATTTCCCACACCTGAGATGTTGTCACTAAGCCACTTCCTTCTCTCTGAAGTGGTTTTAGACAGTCATTTTGCTGTTCTGAAATTTACATCCTATTCTTTTCCCAAACCACATCCATCCATGCTTTTCTCAGCTCATCCTCCCCAGAAACACCTACTCCCATGCAGGGTTTGAATATGCAAGTTTAGAGCCTAACACAACAAATAGAAAACAAATTAACTGGGGGAAGAATTCTTTTTTTCCAAGGAAATTGTAAAACCTTTTGAAATGTAGCCTATTTTGCCAGCTTCCTGATCTTTGCCAGCATGAAGGCCAACCAAAGCAAATTACGTTGTGATAAATGTTGTCAATCCCACTGAGTTTTCTTTAAATTTTCAGTATGTTGATGGAAGCTGACAATTTAACCTTGTTTCACTGCTTACCTAAAACTCACCTCACACATTCCAATTTCTGAAGCACTTGACAAGTTTTGACTTGTTCATAACTCTCTCCTGAGTTTTGGAAGAGTAGAAACCTGGTATTTAACTTTGTGGTTGGCTAGGTTTTAAATTTCTCTTGCTATTGCAGCTGTCTTAGTATTGCTAAGCCCAAAGCAAAGAGTGATGCAAAAAATTCATACTCATTTTGAAAGTGTTAGAGATTTTTTTTTAAAACGTTGACTCCTTGAATTCTCCAGGAAATGATGTCATCCAGTGCAAGCAACCACTACTTTCCACAGAGCTGCTAGTCAAAGGCACATGCTGTTCTATCTTCTTGGAACTCCCCAGGTTGGTGTTATGAGAGGTGGGCAGGGTCATTAATAAATAATAGCAAGGAGGGAGTTCTAAGGAATTTTAGTCTTGAGTGATTACCTAATTCATTCCCTTCACTTCAAACAGTTCTCTTGATAAACCATCTCTGACCAACGCCTTTCTATGTGTTTTCAAATATTTTTAGTGAACACTTCCAGGTTAGATAAAATGGGTAAATGGTCAACCATTAGATGAGCACTAAATGAGAATTAACATATCGACTTTCATGACTCTGAGCAAATTCTAGATTTAACTAAATCTCTTCACGTTCAAGAATATGTAACAAATCTTTAGAGAAATGACACTGATTTATAAGAGAATATAAACATAGTTCCAAAGACTCAGTGAAAAGGCTTGCCTTTGAAAAGTAACTTCAAGTAAGAAAGAAAAAATAATTATAAATGGTATTTTCTTAATGTCATTAAAAGGAGTCAGACTACATGGCAACTATGAAAAAGGAGTAGGAAATTACCAAGAAAATTCATTAAGATGAAGACAGATAACAAAGAAAGCACTCTGAAATAAAAAAGTCTTCTAATGCAGAACCAAAATTAATATCTGAATTGGAGGCATTAATGAATAGACTTGACAACGCACAAAATAAATTGATCTGTGAACTATCAACTTAAGTGTCTCCCACAGTTTCAACTAAAACATGAATGAGTTTAAAATATTGAGAGTCAAGACGATTTATGATCAACATAAAGGTCCAGGGAAAGAGAGTAATAAAATTATAAATGTTCTAGAAAAAGATATGTGGCTAACAGGAATAAAACAGAAATAAAAGATTTAATAAAATGCAATAAATACCAAGAAAGATCAAAAAGGGGAAGCATAAGGCAAAATAACAGAGGAAAAAATAAGTGAATTTGTTTAGACAATAAAAATAGTAAAGGGGAAAACATCCCTTTCTAAAGGACAAACACACAGAAGAAACATAAAACTACCTAGGCTGCTAGGCTCCTAATATATAAATCAAAATGACAAAGGAATGTTCAATATAAAAGAATAAAACTTATTAGGCAAATATTAAACATAAAAGAGATCAGAGTTATGGTATTTCCATCCAGACAAAGTAAACTTATAATTACAATGAGGAAGGGAATCTTTTCGTAAATTGGTAAAAGTTATAATCAATAACAAAACAAAAGCAATCAAGGACATTTACATGTCCCCAAACATAGCATCAACATACAGAAAGCAAATATCTTAGACAATCAAAGAATTATTAACAAAAACCAAACACAAGTTTCAGCTACTGGTATATTGGGGAAATAACCATCTATTGACTTCTGTACTTTAAAACAGTTTCCTAACTAATAAGCACTCTTGTGTCCTAGGACCTACTAAGCCTTCAATCATTCATGGAGCTTGAGGCTGCTGGAAATTTCAGATCGGTTACCTCCAACCTTGAGCAGCAATTTTTTTTTAATATTATTTATTTATTTGGCTGTGCTGGGTCATAGTTGCAGCATGCAGGATCTTCGTTTCAATATGCGGGATCCTTTAGTTGCGGCATGTGGGCTCTAGTTCCCTGACCAGGGATCGAACCCGGGGCCCCTGCATTGGGAGCTTTTTCTGGGACTGCTCAGGGAATAGCCTGAACAGAGTCTGACAACATGACTCTGGCAACAACAAATGCAATAACAACATCTTTTCTCTGTACCACAGTACACAGAGCCTGGTCAAAGAAACGCTCTATCACTTAGGAATTTGATTCAGCATCCACCTGGAGAGTGATCTGCTGCCTGTCATAGACAAAAGGCCTTGCAGCTGCTAGGGGGTTCATGTAGTGATGCCCAAGGAGCAGGTTGTGCAGCTAAGATTGAGGCTGGATGTTAGGGAACAAGAGCAGGAACATGCCCAGGCAGCAGCCCCAAGTCTCTATTACCACATATTTTGGGTATTCCCATGCTTTTGTGTTTAATGTGCCTTTCAAGCCAGCAGCAGAATGGTTGTTCTAGTGATGCAGCACAAACTGCAAATTAGAGCTTTTGGTATTTTTAAATATTGATATACAAACTTTAATTACATATAAACCCGTTTGCTTTATCACAATTTATTTCAAGAGTGCATTTGTCAGGGAAATAAAAGGAAGAGCTCTTAGTTTTTTTTAAATATCATTTTAACTGTTGTAAAATTTGGGGTGGCTATTTTTTAAAATTTAAATTTGTTATCATCTATTTGGGTAAACAAAGTTTATTGTCAGTGGTAATGATAAATTATCTAAAGAAATTATCCTTAAAAAGTTGTGGCTAGGAATTGTGGATACATTTAACCAGAGAATAAAAACTAACGTTCATAGAAGTAAGTTCAAGTGCTCATTAAAAATATTTGGGGAATATTTTAATTTTAAAAGTATTTTACGGGCTTCCCTGGTGGCGCAGTGGTTGGGGGTCCGCCTGCCGATGCGGGGGGGCGCGGGTTCGTGCCCCGGTCCGGGAGGATCCCACATGCCGCGGAGCGGCTGGGACCATGGGCCATGGCCGCTGAGCCTGCGCATCCGGAGCCTGTGCTCCGCAACGGGAGAGGCCACAGCAGTGAGAGGCCCGCGTACCGCAAAAAAAAAAAAAAAAAGTATTTTACCATATCAGCATTTATTTTATTTTATAATCTTGGCATTCTATTTTGCTTAACAAAACTGTATGTGTGTATATATATGTAAATATATATAATCACTCTCATATTCCCTCAAGTTTACACCACTATGTCATAGAAATAGTTCCCTTTCTAGTGTGTTATTCTATGTAAAAATTGTAAAGTACTGCCCTGGAGAATAATCCTTCTTTTGCAAACATATGTTTCTTCATGACAATTATAAATATCTAAAATTATATATGTTATTAACTTAGTTATTGATTATTGCACTTCTACCTCTGTGAGAACAGAAAATCTGCCGTTGCAGGGACCCTCCCTGTATGGTTCACTACTGTACGCCCAGAGCCTGCAATAGTGACACACATGTGGTAAGTGAAAAGCTCTATTTGATTTGTAGACTCAAGTTCTTTTTCTATGCACTCTCTCTTGTACTTTTAATTATTGCTTTTATTCCACTCATCTACCTTTCTTCCTTTACAACAAACAGAATTCTAATTATGGACCACTATTCTCTTTCCTCTGTGATTATAATCTCCTCTCACAATTCTCAACATCATTGACCATCTGGAAATGTTTCAAACTGATCCTCTAAATTACATTACCATCTCAGTCTGCTCAGGCTGCTATAACAAAATACTACAGACTGGGTGGCTTATAAACAACAGAAAGTTATTGCTTACAGTTCTGGAGGCTAACAGTCTGAGATCAGGGTGCAGCATGGTTGAGAGTGAAGGCCCTTTTCCAGGTTGCGGAGTTCTTGTTGTATCCTCACATGGCAGAAGGGGTGAGGGATTTCTCTTTAATAGGCATTAATCCCATTCATGAGGGTTCTGCCGTAATAAACTTATTACCTCCCAAAGGCCTCATCTCCCAATACCGTGACTTTGTGGGTTAGGATTCAACCTATGAATTTTCAGGAGACACATTCAGACCATAGCAATTATTGATTCCTTTTGCTATGTTCCCAATTTTTATCTTTACTTCTTCAAATGCATAAACTTTGGTTTTGCCACTGCATTTGGAGCTTCCTTGCATTCCTTACTTTATCTGAGTCTCCTTTACTTGCACATTTGCCTTGATCTCATCTTTTATTTTAGCTCATTTTCTCTTTGTTGCTCCTTGCTTTTCCATCATAATTTCCATGTATTCTTGCTTCTTTTTGAAGACACAAGTGCATATCACTTCAATACAATATTTCTAATAAGACATTCAGACTAACATGGGATTTTATTTTTTTACCATCTTTACTGGAGTATAACTGCTTTACAATGGTGTGTCAGTTTCTGCTTTATAACAAAGTGAATCAGTTATACATATACATATGTTCCCATATCTCTTCCCTCTAACATGGGATTTTAAATCAAATATGCTTATCTTGTGTCTTGTCTCTGTATTTATACAAACAACTCAAAAAATTCAAAATTTATTTTAAAATTCTGGTAATAAACTAGCAGCTTGTATCAGACCAACATTCCCACAGAAAAAAAAATTATATGCTCTGGATAAAACATTTTTTAAAAAATGATTGAAGGTGCCGTAGAACAAATCAAATCAGACAGAAACTGGGAGAAAGTTGAACCGTGAAAGAAAGGAATCGTACTAGATGAGATTTGTCCTTATATGGCTTTTCCCCTGAGGAGACCTTTCAGGCTACACAGTACAGGGATATCAGGAATTGGAGCAGAAAGCCTTGATTTTACTGGTTTAAAGGTCAAAGTGCAGGGTTCAGGGATGCCAAAGCAGCTGAAAAATGTGAAGATAATTCCAGAAAGACAAAAACTACAGGAGAGAGAACAGCAAAATCTGAGCGCAAACATCATTCAATTCCATGCCTGAACACTTACTTATGCAGGTGTAAGGTAGACTTCATGTGTAAGGTAGACTTCAAGGATTTCAGCAAAAAGCAACAGCTGGAAGATAAAACAACAAGCTGAGAGAAGATCTCAGCTGTTGCTCCCTTCAAGAGAGTATGGATTTGTTTCTAGCCAAGATTATTGCTTTTTAAAACAAACAAACAAAAATTGACATTTTTTTTAGAATTAGATATAACAGAATCAACAGTTCTAAGATGTATTTTTCATGATATCCATTGTTATGGGATGAATTGTGTTCCCCCAAATTCATATGTACCTCAGAATGTGACTGTATTAAGACAGGACTTTTTTTTTTTTTTTTTTTTTTGCCATATGTGGACCTGTCATTGTTGTGGCCTCTCCTGTTGCGGAGCACAGGCTCTGGACGCGCAGGCTCAGCGGCCATGGCTCACGGGCCCAGCCGCTCCGCGGCATGTGGGATCTTCCCGGACCGGGGCACGAACCCACATCCCCTGCATGGGCAGGCGGACTCTCAACCACTGCGCTACCAGGGCAGCCCTGGAGACAGAACTTTTAAAGAGGCAATTAACTTAAAAAGTGTTCATTATGGTGGGCCCTAATCCAGTATGAGTGGTGCCACTATAAGAGGAAGAGATTAAGACACTGTAAGAAAATGAATTTCTCTTGTTTAAGCCACCAAGTTTGTCGTGTTTTGTTGTGGCAGTCCTAGAAAACTAATACAAAAATTATTCAATAAAAATTACTAGACATGTAAAGACCTGAAAATGTGACTCTTAGGAGAGAGGAAAAAGCAGTCAATAAAACAAACTCTGAGATAACGGATATTTTGCCAAAAGCAGATGAGAACCTTAAGGGAGCAATTACAAATACATTCAAAGACCTTAGTGTATGACAAATATATTCAAGACAAAAATATATTCAAAGACCTTAGTGTATTACAAATATATTTGAGACAAAAATATATTCAAAGACCTTAGTGTATTACAAATACATTCAAAGACCTTAGTGTATTACAAATATATTCAAGACAAAAATATATTCAAAGACCTTAGTGTATTACAAATATATTCGAGACAAATTGGGCCATAATAAATGAACTTACAGAGCATTTATCAATAAAGCTAAAGATATAAAACACACAGTGGAAGTTCTGGAACTAGAAAATATAATACCTAAATGAATATTTGACTAGATAGGCTTAACAGCAGAGTAGAGATGGTAGAAGAAAGAGTAAGTCAACTTGAAGATAGAATAAAAATTATTCATTCTTAAGAAAAGAGAATAAAGGATCATGAACAATAGCAACAAAAGTGTACAGAGCCTCTTGAGTGTGGGGCAATATAAAAACTCTAATTTACAAGTAATTAGAGTCCTACAAGGAGAGAATAAAAAGGAAACAATGGAGGAAACTTTAAAGAAATATTTACCAAAACTTTTCTAAATTTGGTCAAAAAAATTGACTGAGAGACCAAACAAGCTCAGTGAATACCAAGCAAGATAACTTAAACACAAACACACACACACACACACACACACACACACACACACACACACACACACACACACCTACCTTGGCCCATCATAGTCAAACTGCTGAAAATAAAAGCTAAAAAAAACTTTGAAGGAAGTCAGAAAAAAAAATGGCACATTGCATACAAGGAACCAAGATATGAATCCTGGTTTCCATCTCAAGAGTCATAATGGAGGACAGAAGCCAATTAAATGTCATCTTCAAAGTGCCTAAAGAAAATAAAAAGACTATTAACACAGAATTCTACATTCAAAGAAAATATTCTTCAAAAATGAATGCAAACTAAAGACTGTTGCATGTAATACAGAAGTAAGAGAATTCATTGCTATCAGAGCTTACAAGAAATGAAAAAAGGAAGTTCTTTAAGCTGAAGGGAAATGACATCTGATGGAAACTTCATCTACATGAAAGAATGAAAAGCCTTGGAAATGGCAAATATGTGGGTAAATATAAAAGACTAATTTTTTTCTTATTTTCTTTAAAAGTTATATGACTGTTTACAGCAAAAATTGTAATGCCATATTGTGAGGCACATAATGTATGTGGACATAATGTATGTGAAGAACTCACACAAATAATGGGGGTAAAATAAGCTACACTATTACAAGGTTCTTATATTTCATATGAAATATCAGCTGTATATGTTTTAGGGATGCACATTATGATCTTTACAACAGCCTATATATATATATACATAAGTAGTGCAAAGAAGTACACTAAAAACCAATAGAGAAAATAAGGTAGAATTCCACAAAATACAATAATTATTCCAAGAAAAAAAGGCAAGAAAAGAGGCAGAATGACAGAAAAGATGCCACACAGATTTATTATCTTACAGTTCTTGAGGTCAAATGTCTACACTGGGTGTCAACGGGCTAAAATCAAGGTACCGCCAATGCTGTTTTCCTTCCCAGAGGCTCCAGGGAAGAATTGATTTCCTTGCCTTTTCCAATTTCTAGAGGCTACCCGCTTTCTTTGGCTTAAGGTTTCCTTTCTCCATCTTGAAAGTCAGAAATGGCAGGTCGAACCGTATCACACTGCATCACACGGACATGTTCTTCTGCCTCCCTCCTCCTCATTTAAAGATCCTTGTGATTACATTGAGCCCACCTAGATAATCCAAGATAATCTCCCTATGTTAAAGTCAAATGATTAGAAACATTAATTCCAACTGCAGCCTTCATTCCCTTTCACCTTGTAACCTAACACAGTTACAGATTCCCGTGATTTAAGAGGTGGGCATCTTTTGGGGATCACTACTACAGTGAGCTTAACAGACATAAAGAAAGCCAGGGTGGCTGGACTTCAAAGAGTAAGGGGAAGGCTGACAAAAGACCACGATGAAGAGGCAAACACTGGGACTGTACTGCCACTAAGGCTACAAGAAGAGGTATAGATCCCTACTTTCCCAAACCTAATTCCCATCCTGTCTTTCACAAAAGTACTTGGAAAAAGAACGATATCTTATCTAAAAACTAATAGGAAATTTCAAAATTTTAGTTGAATGGCTAGGTATGCAAAAGCAAGGAAGGCTGGAAACACCTGAAATGGGAGGATCAAGTTTTCTCCTTAGAGAGAGAGAGAGTAGAAGAGTCAAAAGGAGATGGTAGGGTGGCAAGAAGAGAGGAAAGATGATCAAGAAACACAGGAGATTAGCTGTAGGATCTTTAATAACAGAGATGTTTACATCTTCGTTTATTGTAAAAAAAAATTAGTCTATGTAATTTTTTTCTGCTCCTAAAAAAAAAAGTCTAACTTTCAGCAAAGTTTTCAGTGCATGAGCAGGACTTTGTGAATAGATTTGTCATAGGAATCAAGAATAGTGACCTCATGCATCTCTGGGAACCATCTATGGTAGAGAGAAATGAAATTGTAGATGCAAAGTCAAAAATAATAAATCAGTAGAGGCAAAAGTCCAAATCAGAGGTCATCATGAGATGGTACAAATACCCTCCCCAAAATTCATAGAAATCTTGGGAGGTCATTCAAAGCAAACTTAACCAGATCTTAAGAGTCCTGAAAACCGTAGGTTGATGTATGGACTACAGGTCTACCCTCTTCCCCTAAAAACATATATTTTTAAAGATTCTTGTTTTCAGTAGCGTTTCAAATTCTCTCATTCCTTTTGCAGCTTCTTTGTCTTGCCAAGATCACTTTTCCATTATTTTACTCCAAAATAGCTCTTTGAGTAAATAGGTATGGAGAAAATCAAGGAAGAAGAGAGCATGTTTGCAAGTACAAGTCAGAACTGAAATGGGAAATAGAGTTTGGATCTTCTGCAATAATCTCACAGGGCTGCATGTGAAGGGCAGCATGTGAAGGACAGCCTAAAGGGTAACAAGCATTGAATTTGGCCAATTTAAGGACTTTCCAATTACTTTTAAAGCCATCAGTTGAATTTTCTATTCTAAAATAGTTGTACAGTGTTCAGTTACTCTGTTCAGGACAGAGACTTTTACAAAGCAATCAGTAGTTTAGTTTCTTGAACTGTTAGCCAAATTGAAATCACTTCGGTGTCTGACACCTCATTTTTCATGAAGTTCGGAAATGAGATGTAGTGAGAGATTAGTCTCCAAGTTAGAGAGAGTTCACAGCTCTAGAGGGAGTGAAGAGAAGCCAACTGCCCCCACCCCAAAAAGGAAATGCTTCCCAACACCTACATATTTTTAAAAGATAAGTTGCATTTTGCATGTTATTTTATTTTAAATAAAAACAGCTTGAAAAACTCTGTAGTGTAATGTATTACAGCGCCTTTCCCTACATTTCCTTTTCTGATTTCCCAGGATTTAATTTCTCCCCCCGTCTTCAACTCTGTATCTATCTTGAATCAGAGCAGTTACTCCCCTTAGAAGTATTTGCACTTCAGGCACTTCAAGGGCCTCCAACAAAGTGGTCAGAGGAATAGTCTAGGCTTCGTACTTTGCTTTGATTTCAGTAGACTTTATAATGAACCCCCAAGTACCCAGCCCACAGCCCAGGAGTTGAAATATTACATATGCTCCTGTTGAAAACCACCTTTTAAAACTACATAGAAACATGAAAAAAAGAATCATACTGTGAGGTGAGTATTGACATAATGATCTGGTTCATGCATAAATGAACCTGTGTTTTTAAAATGAGGAGAAGTGATTAATTTTGTTCCCATCAAATAATTTTTTAAAACAGGATTTATATACAGCTTTTAACATCTCATATCTGTCATGTACAAAATTCCTATGACAAGATAGAACTCTCATTGAAAACAAGATTTGGTCTAGACCACTTGAAAAACCAATGGTTGTCTCTGAGCTATTTGTTTACACTAAGAGGTCTTTGGCTGCTCCCAAGTTTTACTCTCTGTCTCAGAAATCAACATATTTGCACAGAAACAAAGTTACCTTGGGGTTACAGTTATTATTTTAAGAGCTTGATTTTTTAAAAATTCACTAGTCTCCCCAGTCCTTTCAAAAGACCTGCAGCGTTGCTTTGTAAAATTTTTTTTTTTTTTTTTTTTTTTTTGCGGTATGCGGGTCTCTCACTGCTGTGGCCTCTCCCGTTGCGGCGCACAGGCTCCGGACGCGCAGGCTCAGCGTCCGTGGCTCACGGGCCCAGCTGCTCCGCGGCACGTGGGATCTTCGTGGACCGGGGCACGAACCCGTGTCCACTGAATTGGCAGGCGGACTCCCAACCACTGCGCCACCAGGGAAGCCCTGTAAATTTTTTTTTAAATGGAGGAAGTGAACAATTTCATTTAAGATAGTCAATAATGTCCTCTGGTATTGAAACCAGGATTGAAGTTTCTGCTTCTGTCTAACCTATGCTATTTTTTTTCTGATTCTTTGCTATATATTATAAGCATATAGATTGAAGTTTAGAAATGACTCTGCCCTAACTCCTCCCTCCCCACCCCCCAAATTTCTTTCCTCCTATCAGAAAAATTTTGATTTAAAGAATGGCAACAGATGACCCACTGAGCTTGGGACTTTTAAGATGACTGTTAGGATGAGGAGGAAACCAGCATTCAGATAAAATAAAAATAAGATGAGACTGAATGAAAAACTTGCAAAAGCTTTTTTAAAAAATTAATCAACTAATTTATTTTTTACTGGCCGCGTTGGGTCTTTGTTGCTGCGTGCAAGCTTTCTCTTGTTGTGCCGAGCAGGGGCTACTCTTCATTGTGGTGCACGGGCTTCTCATTGCGGTGGCTTCTCCTGTTGCAGAGCACAGGCTCTAGGTGCGTGGGCTTCAGTAGTTGTGGCTCGTGGGCTCTAGAGCACAGGTTCAGTAGTTGTGGCTTACAGGATTAGTTGCTCTGCAGCATGTGGGATCCTCCCAGACCAGGGCTCAAACCCGTGTCCCCTGCATTGGCAGGTGGATTCTTAACCTCTGTGCCACCAGGGAAGTCCCGTTATTATTATTGCTTTATTTTTTTTTTTTTTTGGCTGCTCCCATGGCTTGCGGGATCTTAGCTCCCCTACCAGGGATTGAACCCCGGGCCACAGCAGTGAAAGCGCGGAGTCCTAAATTCTGGACCACCAGGGAAGTCCCAAAACTTGGAAATGCTTTTGTAAATCATGCAGATGATTGCCAGCTGAGGGGGATAACTCTTTATAAGGGAAAAGAAGGAAAATGAATACACTTAAGAGTCTACAATGTTCTCTCATTTAATTTTCAAAATGGTATATCCATTTTTATGAATAAGAAAGCAGGTCTTAGAGAGTTTAGGTTATTGTCCAAAGTGAAACTACAAATATGAGTAACGGAGTCACTGTTAAATCCACAGCCATCTGACTCCAGCATCTCTTCTTTTTCATTAAAAAGCATAGAGATGTGACATCTTTATGCATTCCCAGGGGGAAAGGAGGAAGAATTTAACATAGAGAATGGTGAATGAAAGGGAAGAGAAGAGGTCAAAATGCAACATCTCAAAAATAAAAGAGAGACGTGGTTAGGAATTTCTGAGCACAGAGGCCAAGAAAAATGCTAAGGTGGATTTCAGTGGTCCATGAGGAAAAATGATATGGACTTACTTGTTCATATTTGTTTCTTTGAAATTTAAGGGCCACCCCACCTCTGTGCTCTCATTTGAAATGTTTCCTGCTTTGCAGGCCTCTATCTCCCTATCTCTTTATTCTCTTTTCTCTTCCATAACTTCATCCTCTCTATCTTAACGGATGTCTTTACATCATCATTTAAATACCTTCGTGTCTCTTTCAAAAACAAACATCTTTTTCTCTGCCCTATATTTCTCTCCAGCTATGGTTCTATTTCTTTTCTTCTTCTTTGCAAGCAAACTTGTTGAATTCATTGTTTTTACCCCATCATTCCCCATTTACTGCTCAATCTAGTTTCCTGCCCCACCAAAATCCACTACCAGCATGTCATTAACTCCAATGAACATTTTCAGACCCCCACCTTGCTTGCACTTTCAGCACTTTGGTTTCCCTGGCATCCCTCTCTCCTGGTTCTCTTCCTTTCTGTGTCCATGCTTCAATGTCCTTTGTAGAGTCACCTACTTCTTTCCCCCCTTTAGGTACTGGTGATCCTCAGAGTGCTACCAGGGGCCCAAGGCCTTTCCTACTCTAATCACTGTCCCAAGGCATCCTTATCCATGCCCATGGCTTTGATTAACAGTCATATGCAGATTACTCTCAATATCTCCCTTCTACTTCTCCCTCAAGAGTTCCACAACCTTATTTCTGACTATCTACTGAACATGGACACTTAGATATCTCATGGACACTTGAAACCAAACATCTGCAAATCTGAACATGTTATATTATTCCCCAAACTAGCTATTTCTAGAGCAAATCACTCCACTCACTTTTTAGTCATGCAAGGTGATCACCTGGAACTCGACTCTTGAGTTGTTCCCCCCCTCCCAACCCATTCCCACTGCCACTCATCAATTACCCAATCACTTTTACCTCCCAAATACTCAACTCTCTCTAACTCGCTCCATTCTCACTACCAGTATGCTAACCAAGTCAACATCATTTCTCCCCCTCACAATAGCCATCCATCCTAACTGGCTTCTCTGCTTCCAGCCTTGGACCCTTTAGCCCATTCTCCACACTGTTCTCTCAGTCCATCATGTCACTCTTCTTAAAATATTTTAATGGGCTCCAAGTATGTTTTAGATGAACTTTAAAATAGCTGACAAGGCTCTGTACGATCTGATCTCCTCCTCTCTCCTACCTCATGTCCTGACACACTCTCCTCTGACTCTTATGTTCTAGTGACACAACTCTCTAGAATGCTGTTCCTTCCACCACATCCCTCTTCCTTTTCATCAGGCTGACTGCTACTCATCCTCCAGACCTCAGCCAAAACATCACTTTTTTAGAAGGGCCTCCCTGGCTCTCAGTTTGGATTAGGTTTTGCATTCCATTGTCCCCAGCATTTTCCTTATCATAAAACTCATCATACGTCATGGGAACTACTGACTGGATTGTCTTCCCCACTGGGCTGTGAGCTCTAAGAGCACAGGTGCTTGGGAACATGCTCACCACTATATTTGCATAGTGGTATGTCTGACACATAGTCGGTCCTTAGTAAACACTTGTTGAATAAATGAATGCAAGCTCAAAAGACAGTCGTATAAAACTAGAAGGTCACCATGAAGTCTAAGGTGGCTGTACATCAAGGAGTACCTTTCAATGCCATTAATTTGACCCCATTGTTTGTTTTTTGTCCACACCAATGACAAGGATGGTGAGTACATAGCACACAATGTGATCAGGAGCTCATGGAATAAAGTGATTAATAACAGAATTTTAAAAGCCTAAAAAAACTTAATCATGAAATGTCTGGAAAAAACCTCTCACCATCATCTCACAGACTTACTAAGAAATAAACTAATAGTCTCTTGTCCAACTCATAATGAATACTATTGAATCCAAAAATAGATTTAACAGAAATAATAAAATATAAATAGCTAGACTGGCCTATAAATTTTGTTATTGTCCAAGTATTTATAGAAAAATGAGACATCTTAGTAAAAGTTATAGCAGTAATTTGATCTCAGAAAATCAGACTTGGAGAAATAATAACCATAAAAGAGAAAATTCTAAAAGGAAGGACTTATACAGCATAAAACAATGTGGATTTCAAAAGTGATCAAATCAAATGTGTAGTAAAATTAATTGATCCCACTGGAAATAATTTTAGTAGGATAAAAATGGAAAAAGAGAATTCAAAATGGTTTGATAGCTCTTTAGAGGGAAATCAACAATAAACTAAGTTAGCTTAATGAATTTTTATCTGAAAAATAATATTTGGTAAAAATTATCATTAGATATGTGTATATACACACAAATGTATATCATTATACTATGTATGTATGTATATATCTGTGTGTATATGTGTATATATATATATATCATCAACTGTATACGTACATACAGTTGATGATAAACATATATAATTAAGATAAAAATATATAACAGTGAATATATATATTTCCTTAGCGCAAAGAGCAAAATCAGCAGGGTCAAAACAGTTGGATCAAAAATGTCTGAGACCTAATAGGTATCATCTCTTAGGGTCAATCTCATAAGCTCACAGGAATGTCAAGTGAGAATTGAAGTATTGCTTGGTGAGCACAGAATCCAAACAAAAAGAATTAACTCAGATTAAAGTATTAGATAGGAAAAGCCTAAGATAGGCTGATGTGTCCACCTTCATAGCCGCGACTGGACAGCCCGAATATTTCGGCCTCATAATTAAGTTTTCAAAATGTTTGTGTGGGTTTTTTTGGTTTGTTTTTGCCAAATTTGGAAAACACATTTTCACCCCCTTACTCCTCAACATAAACCCTTAGTTTCCAATGGACTGGTTTTCTCAATTACTCACAAATAATGTTAGATGCAATCCCATCTTTGCAGTTTTGCTCCTTACCTGGAATCTACTTTTCCTACCCTCTTGTTCATGTCTGATCTGTGCTTTCCACTTCATAAGGTCTACTCGGATCAACACGTCCTCATGTTTATCTTCTACAGCCCCCTTTGAATGCTTAAAATTGTTAGAGCTTATAGAAATACTTCTTTGGTGATTACATTTGTCATGTTTTGGAGGAATGGTACTTTATAAGAAAGAATGTATAATGTCTGTTTCTCCAAACTAAATAATTACTTCCTTGAGGAAAGCGAAAGAGAAAGATGATGACTTAGACGGCTTTGTATCTCCCACATTGTCTTGCATATGGCAGGCAACTGATGCAAGTTTTACTGCCTTTTAGATTCTCAAGGAACTGGAAGATATTTAGAGAAGAGTCTGTCATAACATTGTTCTGAAAGATGTATTTCTCCACAAACACTTAAGAGACAGTGATAATATCCTGTTTGATTATTTCATTTAAAAATGCCAAACCTGGCTTCCCTGGTGGTGCAGTGGTTGAGAGTCCACCTGCTGATGCAGGGGACACGGGTTCGTGCCCTGGTTCGGGAAGATCCCACATGCCGCGGAGCGGCTGGGCCCATGAGCCATGGCCGCTGAGCCTGTGTGTCCAGAGCCTGTGCTCCGCAACGGGAGAGGCCACGACAGTGAGAGGCCCGCGTACCACAAAAAAAAAAAAAAAAAGCCAAACCTGTGGGATGGATAGACCAGAGATTATAAACTAATAGCCTTTGGTCACAGACGTATTTTGTTTAGCACTTAAATATTGTTGTTGTTTCCAAGTTAATTCATTGTCAATCTGTGAAATCAGAAAAATTCACATTAAAATCTGGATTTATATTTTCTCTTGAAAAATCAGAAGTGTTGGCAAAATTGGGTCCATATGGTTCAGCATGACAATAATGTCCAAAGCCAGGCATGGCTGCCCCTTTAGGTGCATATAGGGATTTGGGGTTGCTGCCTTGACCCTTTGTGTCATTCTGAAGCAATGACAATATGTGTGGTTAGTTTTAGAATAACTTATTTTGTTAGAAGCAAACCTCTTTCTCATCAGAAATATGCCTCTGCTTTTCTGCCTTCAAACAGGTCAAATAAATCATGACTCAGATCTCATTCTACTGATGTCTGAGGCAATCCAAATAAAAGGTAGCATTCCAAGTATTCAAGGAAAGAAACCAAGCTACTATTTATGTGATGAAATCATAGGATGGCTCAAGAAAAAAGGGAATATATCATTAGTCAGCCAGACAGAATGTAGGATCTGCAGGAACCGGCAGAAAGTTCACTGAAATCATAGCAGAGAGGAGTACATGCTTGCTCAAAGAGATGTGCAGAAATTTCAGCCCAGCAAAGACAGAATTCCAGCCCAGCTCTGTGAACAACTGTTTTTGTTCTCACACTCAGGGTACCTAATTTAAAATGCTGTAATGAGCCTCAATTGTCACATAACTTCTTAGAAACACTGTACACACACAATCCACACCAAATGACACCAAGATTTCAGCGGTTTTTAAAAGTTGGTTGGTTGATCATAAGAATATATTAGGGGTGGGATCCAGAAAGGCAGAAAGAAGAACTAAGTTCAATCAAGAGGAAATGGAGAAGAAATATGTGTGTGTGCGTTTTTATATGGAAAAGAATAAGAGGATATTTAGGGGTTTTGGCAAATATCAAATCCAAGAGGCATATGTCTGTTTCTCACTGAGGATATTGTAAAGATTTGAAGACTATATCACTAAAAGGAGCAGTCTCTATACTCCAACTTCTGCCTCCAAACTATCAGACCATGGGGTTTTTAACAAGTTGTTTAGTGAAAAGACACAGCCTGAAAAGACTTGGGAGATTTTAATTCTCTTGTTTTACAAGTGAAGCAGTGCAATCCAGACACTGCTAAGGTCATGCATTCAGGAATTATTTATTGAATACCTCTTTCTGATATGCAAAAACTAATTATCCAAAGTAACTGCACACAGAGAACTTACAGTCTAAGGGCAAAAGGGCAAGAACCCAAAACAGTATATACTAATGAAATAATAAAATAATAATAATCAGTTACTATGGGCGGGCATGTGTCAGATGTGGTTCCATGATGTGTTTCTGTCACCTCATTTATTCTCCCAATCTCTTACAAGTACGTATAATGGTTTAACCATTAAAGATGCAGTGATTGAGGTTCAGGAATTAAATTAATTAATTCATTCATTCATTCAACAAATAATTCTAATTCAAGATACTTGAAACAGAGCAGTCATCAAAAAGAAAAATATATATCTTTTTATCTTTATATATATATATTTATTTTATTTTATTATTTATTTATTTTTTTTTTTTTTGTGGTACGCGGGCCTCTCACTATTGTGGCCTCTCCCGTTGCAGAGCACAGGCTCCAGACGCACAGGCTCAGTGGTCATGGCTTACGGGCCCAGCCGCTCCGCGGCTTGTGGGATCTTCCCGGACCAGGGCACGAACCCTGCATCGGCAGGCGGACTCTCAACCACTGCGCCACCAGGGAAGCCCCTATATTTTTATATGTCTTACCTAGGGATAAGTCTTATGAAGAAAAATAAGACAAGAGGACAAAAGGACAACAAGGGGGAGAAGTTTTCTTTGTGAGGTGATACTTAAGAAGAGACTTAAAGTAAGTGAGCAGAAGAACCATAAAGATACTGGGGGAAGAATATTTGAAGCACAAGGGATAGAAAGTGCAAACGCCCTGGTACAGGCGTTTATGTGAGAAATATTAGTTCCCCCTTTCTTATTTCTTAGAGGATAACAAGATAAACCAGACTTGGAGCCTGCCCTCAAGAAATTTATAATTTACTAGAAGGGTAAAACACGTGGTAGAGTAATGAAAGAGATAAAAATAAAATTAACGGTGGAAAGAGGTAGAGATTTTGTTCAATTAGGAAAGAGGGAAATAACTGCAGATTTGAGAAGACTGGAAACCTCCCCAAAGTGGCTTTTGAACTCTAACTTTAAGAACAGGTCATTTGACCGCTGGGAAGTTAGAAATGGGTAAGTTCTCCAGAGTAAGGAACAGTTTCTAACCAGTGGGAACAACTTGATCAAAGTAGAGCATTACAGAAAAAGTAGTTCAATTTGGCCAGAATATAGCAGGAAGGAGAGCAAAAGGAGACACTGAATGAGGGCATATTTAGTCCAAGCTCTGGTACTTGCTCATCAGTAATGGCAGGAGTTGATGACTTTTTGAACATAGGGTTTGAGGGGGAAGGATGAATTGACACTGACGTTTTGCACCTTGATGACAAGTAGAAAGGTTAATAGAAATAAGGAAGTCAAAAAGGGGAGCTGGTGGTGACTTTGAAGACAATCGACATGTTTAGTATGTTAACTATGGTTCCTCATACTGAGCAGTGGTCCTCAAGCAGGAGCATGCATTGAAATAACAGGGAATGTTGTTAAAACCCTGATTGTTGGGCTCCACCTGCTGAGTTTTTGAATCACTAACGAGTTATAATTTGCATTTCTAGCAAACTTCCAAGTAATTTTATTACTGCTGAAGCAAAGGCCACAGTTTGAGAAAGAACTGAAAGAATATTTAAGTTGAAACAGACAGAGGAAAATTCAGACGACAAAAACATTACCTGCAGAGAGTGGCAGAAAAGCCAATCAGAGCCTGTGGAAAAGTGGCAAAGTTTTACAAAAGTCACTGTGATCGTCTTCCTAGAGAACTGAGATTACAACTCAAATCATCTCTTTAGGTTTCTCTCCATTTTCATTTTCACACATTTTCTGATCTTTAAATGCCAATGACATAGAGATGGTTCTCGGATTAAGAGCAGATGTTTACAAATTAATTTGAAAGTGTTCTGGAAAGCGCTAATAGAAACATAATGTAAGCCACATATGTGATTTTTAATTTCCTAGTGCACTCATTTAAAACAATTTTTTTAAAGTAAGGAGAAACATGAAATCATGTGTAAAATATATTTATTTCAAAGTGTAATAAATGTAAGAGATTATTAAGGAGATATTTTACTTTTTTGTAGTAAATCTTTGAAGTCCAGTGTGCAGTTTACTCTTATAGGCCACCTCAATCTGGATTAGCCACACTGTAGGTACTCAGTAGTCCATGTGAGAAGTGGCTGTCATATCGAGCACTGCAGTGCCAGAGACTTACAGTGGAAATGCCCAATAATTATAAGACAGAATTAAGTATACCTGGGACTTAAGAGCAGCAGTCAGAGATGGGACCAAACTAATTTAAATGTTACTGATACTAACTTCTTTACACTAAGGCAAAAGCCAGGAAATGGTTCATGAGACAGGGGAAAAGATGAGATTAAATAAAATTAAATTGACTTCTCTTCCAGCCAAGATGGAGTAACAGGAACCAGATTTACCTTCATAACTGAAAAATCAAAAAAAAAAAAAAAAAACCAAAATCCCCCCTCAAAAGACCCCCAAATATATGAAACAATGGTTTTCATATATTAGGTATCATTCAGTGTAGAATGTAATTTCTGAGAGAGAAGAAATAAACAAGGTGAACCTTGCAAATGCCTCAGCTTATCATTGGGAGAAGTTCTGGGGCATAGTAGACTTCTGTCTGAACTAGAACTATTAAAATAGGCCAATATCCACATTCTTTTGGCTCTAAGGATGGCTAAGTTGGTTGGTTCAGATGGATGAGGTAAATCTTACCAAGTTAGGGAAACTAATTTTAGAGTTCTTCTATATAATTTGCTTTTGTCAACTACTAACTTTACAAAGTAAAACTGCTATAATTCAATTTAAAGTTAACAAAATAGGAAGAACATACAGATATTTACTGAGAATTGCTTAGATCCACAAATCTGATCCTGTGGACTACAAACTGCATTCCTCTTTTTTCTGTAACTCATCACTGCATTTGTTTTGTAGCTGTGCATACTCTGCCCACCTTGTTCATCTTCACTGTAAGTTTAAAATAGGGTATTTCCAAGGAAAACTTCAGTGATGGTAGTTTCTTAGCAACTCCTGTTCTTATACTCTTACTTTAAAATATGGTCATTTTTTCCCATGTATTTGATTTTCTAAGTTTCAGATTTAATATCTGTTATTTCCTAATATGTTAGTTACCAGAATCTTAGAATTTGTCTAATTGTGTGTGGTGGGTATTAGACAAGTTCTGGTTAAACTATAATTTAAGGGTTTTTAAAAGTGAATAAGTGGGAGGGGAGTCCCAATGGAGCAATGAAGAATATATCTCTGCAGCTTAGTTGTATTATTTGAAGAATATGCTTGTTCTCAATGCTTATGGGAGAATAAAGGAAATTATCTACAAACTCTATTTTCTCTCTCCCATATTGATTCTTACCACAATTGAAGAAGGTGTTTGCAACTCCAACTCTATAATAAAAGATTAGTTGAGAAGAAAATTTTAGACTGATTAGAAGTCTGACAACTTTTTATAAAGGTTAGTTCCCACCAGTCACTTTGAAGCAGATAAGCATTGCAGAGTCCTTTCTTTAAAAGAAGAATTCGCGGGCTTCCCTGGCGGCACAGTGCTTGAGAGTCCGCCTGCCGATGCAGGGGACGCGGGTTCGTGCCCCGGTCCAGGAAGATCCCACGTGCCGTGGAGCGGCTGGGCCCGTGAGCCATGGCCACTGAGCCTGCGCGTCCGGAGCCTGTGCTCCGCAATGGGAGAGGCCACAACAGTGAGAGGCCCGCGTACCGCAAAAAAAAAAAAAAAAAAAGAAAGAAAAGAAGAATTCAACTACTTTATCTCCCTTAAAGTTGGCTAATGCTGGTAGCTAGTCAAGGCTTTTCTGACTCCCTGCTCCCATTCCTAAAAGGAAAAACAAATGTACCAACAAGTAGGGAAAATGAGAATGTCATATGCTAAGCTTTCCCCTGAGCTCTGCATACAATTTCTCAACTTTTTCATATTTCAACTTTACCATAATCAAGATGGTAACTCTCAAAGTATCTTGCAGGAAAATTAATTACTGAGTTCTTTCTGCCACACCATAGTATAGAATTATAAATTTTTATGTCTAGGAGGATCTTCATTTTCAAGATGGAGAAACTGAGGCTGAGGAGAGTGAGGTCAGCTCTCTGTGGTGTTAATAGGTTTTTGATAGTGGTTTCTCCCTTGGAGGCATGTGTTAGCAATGGAAAGGACACAACTTGGAAGTTAAATGGACCAAGATTTGAATTCTATCTTTTAAAACTATATTTACGTAGACAATTTACTTAACTCATTGAGCCTAACTTTTATTAACTATAAAATGGAAATGCTAGCTATTTATTGTTGTAATAGAAATTAATGTATACATGTATGTGGCAGTGTCCAAATTTACACGTTAATATTTGAATTGCTTAAATATAACTTTATTATTTATTTCTTATATCAAAATTCAACTTTTTTCTAAAGCTCCCAATCGCCACAGAGTGAAAAATTATTATTTTATCCAATTTTAATAAATCTAGAGCAATCCATTGATCTTTTATTAATAAATTGAAATCTCATCTCAGTTACTTTCTAATACTTAGACACTTCGGGGTACATATTCAGTTTTTGGAGGTTTCTTCCCTTTCCTTTTCTTTATTATTAAGCCCAAATTTGACCTGAGTTCCCAAGGAGGTTCCTATGTTGCACTTTCTTGGCACCAAGAAAAAGTTAAACAATGCCCCTGGGGCGTCAGTTGGAAATATCTCATGCCCATAATCTCTGGCCATAAGCCCGCCATACCACCAGGCATCCTCAGCCAATACCCGCTAAAGTTGGTCTTTTGGGCACTGTGCCAAAATCCATCACAAAAGACAATGAAATTATTCACTGCCTCCAGATGAGAGTTCCCTGCCTTCTTCAGCTTCTTTATCTCAAACTCAAGCTTTAGTCAGCCATTTACCTCTGTACTTTCCCTCATCCTCCCTAGGTGCTCAGAAACTATCAGCTGCTTTCCGTGAAACTCCCCTGGATCTTCTCTTGAGCCCAGTTGCCTGGAAATCTCCCTGGATTATGGCTACCTGATCATGCCCACTTTATGCTGGCTTCCAGAGCCCTCGTATTCCAAAAAAGAAAGTGGAGCACAGCCCTCTTTGCTTTCGGATTCTCACCTCACGTCGTCTGAGGTTTGTTTTGCCTCACCTCTCTCCATCCTGGGCAGGCCTAGGGAAGGGAGGATGCTAGTCCCAAGAGACCTCAGGTAGCATCTCCACCTTTAGTCTAGTCTCCTTAAGTCTCTCCTCAAATGTTTCCCCCAAATCCAGAGTGTCTTTTGCTTCCTGCCCCGTGAAGTGGGAGAGGAGACTTCCTTCATGCTAGGCTTCATTTCTTTCCTGCTCTATGACTTATACCATCGCCAAAGATTTTTGCTTTCTTTAAATCCTCTCACATGTATAGAGACAAGAAGTCCAGCATCAGTATCACTGTGCTGAAATTAAGGTGTTGACAGGGTCACTCTCACAACTGTGTATGTGGGAATACATTCCTTACCTCTTCCATATTCTGGAACTACATTCCTTGTCTCAGTCCCTTCCTCCATTTGCCAAGCCAGCTTCAACCTCTCTCTGTTTTTGCCTTCTGACCGTGTCCAACCTTCCTCTGCCTCTCTCTCTCTCTTTTTCTTTTTTTAAATATTTATTTATTATTTATTTATTTGGCTGTGTCAGGTCTTAGTTGATGCATGCGGGATCTTCAATGTGGCATGTGGGATCTTTTGTTGCAGCCCATGGGCTTCTCTCTCTAGTTGTGTCACGTGGGCTCAGTAGTTGTTGTTCACGTGCTCTGTAGTTGTGGCACTCAGGCTTAGTTGCCCTGTGACATGTGGAATCCTTGTTCCCCAACCAGGGATCAAACCCGAGTCCCCGGCATTGGAAGGAGGATTCTTAACACTGGACCACCAGGGAAGTCCCCCTCTGCCTCTCTCTTAGCAGGACACTTAGGACACTCAGGGTCCACCCAGATAATGCAGGATAATCTCCTCATCTCAAGAGCCTTAACTTAATCACATCTGCAAAAACAACTTTACCATAGGATAATGTGCACAGGTTCTGTGGATTAGAACTTGATATTGTTGCGGGGGGGGGGTCACCATTCAGCCTATGACAGATGTCAGTGTAATTTAATGAGAAACAAAGTTCTTTTCAACAAAATTGTACTGGAACAACTGGATATCTATATGGAAAAAGATCGCATCTCATCTCTATTTCACACTATATGCAAAAATTAATTTAAAATGGATCACAGTCTTAAATGTAAAAGTGAAAACTGTAAAGCTTCTAGGATAGCTATTTTCCTGAATTTGATAGTCTTCAAAGCATCTAGTATATTGTCTAATATAGTTATATTAAAGTTGATCAGCCCAAGTATCTCATTCATTCATAACCCTTAATGGAAATTTTAAACAATGATGATTTATATCCCTCCTTATTATAATGGCAATGCACATTAATTTATAAAATGCATACACTAGAATAGGGCAACATTATAATAACCAAATAAGCAAGAATGTTAAGAAAAAAAAGTGTTTGGAGAAAATTAAATTAAGTAAGGAAATAGGTTAGTAAATAAACTGCATGTTGAGAGTCCAGTCCAAGAGGCTCAAAATTTGACCTTTTTATCTATCAGCACAAAGAAGACAAAATACAGACAGAGTCCATAACATAAAAGAGTATTTGTTACCCAAAGATATCATGATTTTTCTGATACTGAGAGATGGGAAAAAGTTCTGCCTGAGTTTTCATGAAGAGAAAACTGGACAGTCGTGAAGATAAACAGCAGCCTTTCAATGAGTTTAATAAGGAGCTTCCCAGACAACATCCCAGCATGCTACTCAGTGTGGGCAGGTGGAAGAAAGCCAAAGGGCTGTTCAGCCCAGCACATTCTACAGAGGTCCCATAGGTTGTCACGATGGGGTTTGACCTGAGGTGAGCAGGTGCTATGCCAAAGAAAAGAAAGAGGGGTCATATCTTAGTTTGAGAGACACTGGATTAGAAATATGAAAGACATTTCATTGCTATAGGGCTTTTCAGAGGTTTTAATTTATTAATACATATTGTGAATTTCCAAACAAAAAATGACATTATTTCCTGTAGTATCAAACTATTTTGCCAGGAATTAACTTCCCAACTGTGTTTCCCAAGTTAACTTTGTGGCGAGTACTTTACTTCGGAGTATCTGTAGGGTGTAGGGGTGAGCGTTTTATCTAAGACATTTTGATTAAAGGTGGTCCAAAGAAATAATATATCTATGTAAGTGCTAAGGCTCATGTCAAACTGACGATTCTGCATTGTGAAGGAACTGTGGTGGTGGAAATATGAGAGAGGGCAGAGCAACCTCATTTCCTGCACTCGCACGATAGGAAGGCTACTTTGCATGGGCTCCACACCAGAGGACATTTTTTCTCGTGCATGGGCCAGAGTTGAGTATCATCCTTGGAAACTTGTCACCAGTAGATGTGTTTATATGAAGAAGCATTAGTGGTGTGTTTGGCCAAATGTCCATAAATCTGAAGCATTATTTTCCCCAGTGGCATAGAAAAAGTTGAAGAAACAAATATTTTTACTTGGTTAGGAATAAAAACAATTTAAAATCAGTACCTAAAAACAATAACTGAAAAAAAGAGGCTTAAAAAAAGACAAAATCTTCAAAACAAACACACTATGATAGAATAAAAAATTAATTCTTGTGAAAGTAAAAGCAATTCTGAATATGCAAAATATACTCACAGATTTCCAAAGCCTGAAGCTTTTTGCTTAGAGAACAAAATACTTCTCACTCCCCTAACCCAGCTGTCTCTTAAGACATGGATGAGAGCTGCTAACTCTAGGATCCTGAGTGCCTTCTGGGGGGGTCCCAGGCATCGTTCCAAAGTCAGTCTCACTCGATAGCATAGTCTCCTTGCTCCCATAACTGCGGAGAGTTCCCACTGCTGGATATGTTTCCTCCAAGCGTTCCAAGAAAGGTCAGCAAGATTAAACAGCAGTTTTCAAGGAAGAGAAATTGCCCATGAACATCCTTATCAGACCTTCTGAGCTACTGTGTTGAGTAAGGAATATTATCTGCCAGACTTATTCTTTGTCTAGGCTAGTCTGGTCTTGCTATGAAATAGCTGAGGGAGAGGCAGCGATGCCTTTCTTCCTTACCCTTAGAGTTCCAGCTATTATGATTTGAGGACACAAGGAAAGATCTTTCTGCCTTAAAAAATTTATCCCACTTGTTTAAATGGCGTCTTTGTTGCCATATTTTAGAAAAATTAGGTAAAAATAAGATGAGATATAATATTCTAAGTGTGGACTCATTTCTTAGATCTTTCCAACTAAGACTGAAAAGAGCAGATACTTTTGGAAATGAATCCCTGAGAGATGTTAAATAAGGTCTTGAAAGGCAACTAAATGGAATAGACTCAAAGGAAAGAGAGCCTGATGTCTAGCTAAACCAAAAGAGTTTGACAGACATTGACATCCTGTAAGGGGAGGGAATCACAGCTGTGAGGTCACCTACTGTAGGGAAGGGAACAAAAATACGATAGTTCAGATAGAAGAGTTAAGGCCAAAATATAAGTGGGGAAAGTAGATAAGTAGATTCTAAACAGAGATTAGGTTCAACACCTAAGAGTTAGGAGAAGGACTAAAGATGTCCTAGATTCTAAGAGCACGGGCCAGTTGGCATATTCCAAGATCAGCATAGTCTCGGGAGAATAGACCAGGACTGACAGGAAGGATGGGCTAGCTGGGAGCAGTCAGTTCGGAGCCCAGCACAAATGGGCATATTCCTATAAGAGGTTCCTTGAGAATATGAGGACTGAGCCTAAGACAGCCTCTCTTACACCTTGCTCTTCGGCATCCTGCTTAGGATGACTTGAGATGCACTGGAGGCAGAGAAATGTGTCTCCACCGGCCACTTTAATCCCTCAGCTAAGGGACAGCAGAGAATCACAAGGAGAGTTCAAATAAATCTTACAACTGACTTTGCTCATTCCATTTCATCAAACAATGCATAGCAACATTGGCCCTTCATCCATTTTCTGAACTCTTCTACTTTAAAATATTTAATTCTGAGGCCATGACTTTCTAATCCTACTCCTCAATCCACTCACCTTTCTCATCAAATCTTCTCTTTGATAGTGTCACACTTCAGTCCCCTAGTCCTTCCATGATGGCTCTCCTGGTTTGCCTAACTCCCTATCCAGCAGGGACAAACATTTCCCTCTGCATTCTTATCCAAACCCTCATGTGCCTCAACCCACCAAACCTAGACAATCCTCTCTCTCAGGTCAATTGAGCCATCTGTTTGTTTCTTGTATCTACTCCCTAGGTGCTGAGACAATCAAATTGCATTACTCAGCTGGTTGGTTGTACTATAGAATAATGGTTTCTGGTCTTAGTTTGTCTCTCAGAGACACACTGTTTTTTGAGTTCATTTAACAAATGATCATTGCTCACTACTTTCCCAATACATGCAAAATATGCTAAGTGCTGAAATATATGGCAAGAGTACTAAATATTTATGCAAGTTTGAAAACTGAAGGGCTCTTATGAGATGCTTGAAATGATTAAGATGCATTAATTATCTTTCTACCTTTTCTTTTACTGTAAGAATCATGGCATCTTAGAATCTCTAAGGACACCTTAAAATAAATCTGAACAAGAGCAGAAGCTAGTTGTCGGTATCCGTGGAGAGCGACACCATAGATCCCCACACCTGTCAGAGACCAAACTTCAAGGGAGAAGCACTGATGTCCAGTGCCTTTTTCTCTCTCCTCCCCCTTAAGAGCCCTGTGGTCTCCAGCATTCTTTGTACTTCCTATAATTCTGACTGTGTTACATAGCCTTTCCTTTTTAATCTGAGCTAGAAATCCATCCTCCATCCTACTCCAATTTGTTTGAGAAGGCACACATTGGATATTTACTGTATGCCAGACCCTGTACTGAGGATACGAACATGAATATCACACCTTCAAAAAGTCACTGAATCTCCTTTTGAACTTCCATTCAACTGACACTTTATGATTGTTTTATCATCTTAGTTTAAGAAAGGATCATAGGCTTATATGCAATTTTTAATAAGGTCTGGCCTTGGAATTGGGTAAGTACATTTCTTCCTTAGAAAAATGTAGGAAAGTCAGAAGGATGGGTAACCCTCTAAATAAGTCCTAACATGAATATGAGGGAAGCGGAAAAGTTTATCTACTGGCAGCCTGCAATGTAAGAGGATCTGTGGTGAACAGTAAACGTGATGGGGACATGGATGAAGTTGGGAACTTTAATGAGAAAAAGGTCTGGGATAGCTGTTGTTGATATGGGAAGAAAAAAGATAATATGAGCACATTTGTGAAAGCCTAATCTACAAACTTAATAGGTTATTTAACCTATTCTTTCTCAAAACCTGAATGCTAGTTTACTCAAAGGTCCATGCTTACCTGGACCTTTTAAAATTAAAATACAGGCCCCTGGATAATAGTTATTGAATGATTTACTTATCTTTTAAACCATTTTCTGGTTTCCGTAATGTCTGAGAAAAGAGATTAGAAAAGTGAATGAGACTTACCATCTAGAGGAATACAGACACGGGAGGAAGTCTGATGCATTGATTAAAAGCACGGGTTCTTGGTTTGCAGGGCAGAAATTGAGAAATACGACAATGTCGATCATGGAAAGCAGTAGAAGTTTTTCATGGATTTATAAATTTACAGATGATATGACCAAGATTTTACCTCAAATGAATCAAAGTTGTTTATATTTCAGAAAGGGACATCAAATCCTAAATCAGGGATCAGCTGAAAGAAGAATTTTGCTTCTTTAGGCCATACATAATGGTTTCTCTCTTGGCCCTTTTCTCAGCCTTTCTCTCTTCACTCTCTTCCTGGTAATCTCAATTAATGCCATGACTATTCCCTATCCACAAAGTCAAACTAAATTGAAAAATAGAATTATGACTTCTTTCTTCAGTTTAGAATAGATGTCCAAAAGTGGGTTTGGTGAAGAGTCTGCCCTACCATACAAAGTCTATAAAAAGGCTTAGGCAACAAACGGTAGGATGGAAAAGAGGTCATCAATCTCGGTCACAACCGGTCACAAACACACGTCTGCATAATGATTGGCTCTAAGTCAAATGAATTTCTGACAGCAGGGGAAAGTTAAACAATCCACATCTAGTAAACTTGGCTGTGCACTGCAGGAATCAACCTTCTTTATTAAAAGCATGTGAGCTGTGGGTAAAAGTGGTCAGGGATGACAGTGGGCCATGAACTAAGCATATGAAAATATACCCTTCCTCCATCAAGTAATATCCCTTTCCTTCATATTTATGATCCAGACTACAGAGAAAAAAAATCAGGAAGTAAGAAGTTGAAAATAGTATGTAAGAAACATAGCCCTCATTCATTAGTTTTATTAGTTTAGTCAACAAAAATTCAAAAATTCCTGAATATCCACCATGTTTCGGGCATTGTCAGATATCTAAACCATGGCACATGGTAGGGGTGGTATTTAGCTATCCATCAATTCTACTGTCTTCTGGAGAGCATGCCTCTCTAACATTTTCACATCTTTCTGACTCCTTTAAAATATACCCTCTCACACACACAAAGTCACCAGTGGCTAAGATCTTGTTCTATGACAAAGGAAAAAAGTGTAACTGTGACTGCTGATTACACAAAGACCTCATTTTTCCCATTCTTATTATCAATGATTGTCCCTGGCATACATGTCTGGAACTACTGATGCGGTGGGGTGAAGGGACATGTCCTTCTGCTCAGACAACTGATGTCTTGGGGTGCAGGGGACACGTCCTTCTGCTGGTCTCCCTCACCTTGATGTCAACCTCTGAGTCTTCTACGACTCAGCCCCCACTGAAGAATTGAATATTGATCAGGATCCAGATGGAGACTGGACACAGAAAACTTTTGTTCCTTGTCTGACCACGTTTAATATTTGCAGAGATGTCAGGTTTTTATGGGTTGAATTGTGTCCCCTCCGCCAAAATTCATAGATTGAGGTCCTAACCCACAGTATCTCAGAAGTGACCTTACTGGGAGTTAGGATCTTTACAGAGGTAATCGAATTAAAATTAGGTTGTGAGAGTTGGTCCTATCCCAATATGACTGGTGTCCTTATTAAAAAGGAAAGTTTGGAGACAGATACACACACAAGTAGAACACTAAATGAAGATGAAGGCATATATCAGAATGATGTTTCTTTCTACATGCGATGGAATGCCAAAGCATTGCCAGCAAGCCACCAGAAGCTCGAGAAGAGGCATAGATCTGATTCTTCCTCATAGCCCTTAAAAGGAACCAACTCTGATGACATCTTGATCTTAGACTTCTAGCCTCTGGAACTGTGAGACAACAAATTGCTGTTGTTTAAGCCATTCCGTTTGTGGTATTTTATCACGGCAGCAAACTAAGACACAGGGCTAATGCCTTACACTGTTCAAGGTACTGAATTGTCTCTAGGTTCATATGCAACCTCTTAAGACATATAAATGCCTCTCGAAATCTTTTCAAGTTTGTATGTTAAGAGCTTTGAAAATGAAAAGAAGAAAGAGCAAATATTATTTCTTCAGAATGATTCTACAAAAATGAATGACAATGTGCTATTTGAAAAGACCCTCTCTTTGGAAAAGGGCACCTTACATTCTCATCATTTATTTCCAACTAAGACAAAGAACTGCTCTTTTATTTCCATGTCAGATAATCACATTTTCAATGATCTAACTAAGAGAAGCGGTAATTTACATAAATTGTTGTATGCACTGCTTGTCATTTTACACTACCTTATTTTGTCTCATGAGCAGGGCACTAACGAATTAAAAGCCCAGAACAGACCAAAGATGGGCAAGTGTGGATGCATTAATATTTAACCATGAAATCTTGGTTATGATCACTCTTATGTAAACTGAAAACTATGTAAACAAGTCTTCCTTGTGTCTTTGCTCTAGGCTTATAATCATCACCATTAAAATCTGGACCACCAAACCAGAGCATAGTGGGTATAGTGACTTAGAAGTTAGGAGAAAGGATTCTAACCTAGGTGTAGCAGGGCCAGCGACACAATTTTCAGGGCCCGGTGCAAGAATAAAATGCAGGGACCCTTGGCAAAAAGCAGGAAAAAAAGAGTAATTGAAGGTAATAAAATATAAGCTATTTCCTTTCTTCTGCATCATGGTGTTTTTATTTCTATTTAATATTGTGCTAAGTAAAGAAAAATTAACATTTTAAATGACTGGCATGAATTTTGCCATTTACCATTATATTGGGCATGGGAAGTTTTAATTTGTCCTTATGCAAATATAAGGGCATATAAGTCATATGCAAAATCACTGAAATCACACAATTCATATTTAATACTTTTTACATGCATATGTATTTCCTTCTTACCAGACAGTGGAAACTCTGCACAGAACTAACTCAACTGTTTCGTTTTGTTTTTTTAACTCAACTGTTTTTATTTCAATTCTTGATACACCCATGTCCTACCAATACTCTCTACCTTAGAGGTAAGGAAAGATCAAAAAGAAGAACTATGGGTTGCACTGTCTTTACCTTTCCTTCTGTGTGATCATGTTCAGCATAAGTGGTTAACTAATACAAGGAACTCACATAACTAAGAAAGGATATGATAGGGTTCTTTGGTTGTTTGTGTTTTCTTAGAATGCCAGAGCCTTGCTGTGTTCAAAGCAAGTTCTCATTGGAATGGAATGGGTAGTCTCTCAGGGCTGTCAGGATCCCCACCACCACCACCCACAGTTACTCAGTCATAGAGCTAACATGCGTACGTTGCACTTGCTTTGAGTCTTGTTGAACTCCATGCATCATGGGTCTACCAGAAGACTGTGATCAGGGATACCACATGCTATGTGCAAATGAAGTAACAAAGAACAACACACACTCCATGCATTTCTCTTACAAATCACAAGTTCAAAGATAAAATGATTAAGACTTTCTGAATAGTGACAACAGAGCATCAAAGCAAGCATGGGGTCCTGTGTAATGGCACAGTTTGCACACTTACAAAGACAGCCCTGGGCTCTCACCTGGATTCTCCCAGTAACTTGCTACGTCTTGAGTAATTCATTTACCTCTATGGGAGTCATTTCCTTGTCTGTGAGATAAGAAGGAAGAAACTCTGACACCACTCAAAAATTCTATGGATCTTTGCTGTTCATGTCATTTCTTTCCAGTCTTTACTTTTTTTTTTTTTTTTTTTAGCAGTCTTACCACTCCTACTCACAAGAATATAAATTTTATGAAGGTAGGAACTTTGTTTAGTTCACAACTGTATACAAAATGAGTAGAACTGGGGCTTAGGAGATAGTATGTTCTCTATAAATGTAAAATAAATGAAGGAATAATAAACACACACATCCCATGCTGCTTGATTTTCCTCACTCTATCTATATAGAAAGACCTAGAATCAAGTATTTTATTTATTTTTTTTTAGTTTTTCTTTTAGTTTTCTTTTTTTTGAAGTAAAATTGCTTTACAATGTTGTGTTAATTGCTGCTGTACAGTGAAGTGAATCAGCTATATGTATACATATATCCCCTCCCTCTTGGACCTCCCTCCCTCCTCCCCATCTCACCCATCTAGGTCATCACAGAGCACCGAGCTGAGCTTCCTGTCCCCAACAACAGATAAATAGATAAAAAAGATGTGGTACATATATACAATGGAATATTACTCAGCCATAAAAAGGAACAAAACTGGGTCATTTGTAGAGATGTGGATGGACCTAGAGTCTGTCATACAGAGTGAAGTAAGTCAGAAGGAGAAAAACAAATATTGTATATTAATGTATATATGTGGAATCTAGAAAAATGGTACAGATGAACCCACAAGCCTATTTACAGGCCAGGAATAGAGATGCAGACATAGATAAGGGACGTATGGACATAGTGGGGGAAGGGGAGGGTGGGACAAATTGGGAGATTAGGATTGACATATGAAGCACAGGAATCAAGCATTTTAGAGACAAGGTACATTGAAGCCAAAGGCCAATGCTAGCCTAATAATATTGTTTTGATGATCTATGCAATTAATAAAAATATAGAGCAAAGATCTTACATTTGGAAGATTTCACATCGTAATACAGAATTCCACCTTTTTTTTTTTAAACCTAAGGAAATAGAACTACACATGCAAAGTACTCTCAAGTTTGTCACTGCCTTATAAGGCTCGCTTTGCTTATGAATGTCACCTGCTGAATCTCCTCTAAATACTTGACTTAGTGGTCCCTGCCTTAGACCATCCAGAGAGAAATAAAATAGATGATCTTGGTGATTTGAAGTCACCTCATGGCTACATGGCTTATTGAGAATTTTTTGGCTTTTTTTTCAGGGCCAGAGTTCTGCCCAATGGCATGAATAAGTGTGAGTCTTCTCACACCAAAGTCCATTCTGTATATCTTTGACCATGTCTTTTTGCATCCACAAGTCATCCAGTACAACAGAAAAACTCTGATAAAGAAATAACTCATAGCAGCATCATAATAAGCCAATGAGCTACTCCTTCTCTAAAGCAACGTCATTTTTAAAAACTCTGGCCAACTATGGAGCACAGTATGGAGGTTCCTTACAAAACTAAAAATAGAACTACCATATGACCCAGAATCTCACAAATGGGCATATACCCTGAGAAAACCATAATTCAAAAAGATACATGTACCACAATATTAATTGCAGCACTATTTACAATAGCAAGGACATGGAAGCAACCTAAATGTCCATCGACAGATGAATAGATAAAGAAGATGTGGCACATATATACAATGGAATATTCCTCAGCCATAAAAAGGAATGAAATTGAGTTATTTGTAATGAGGTGGTTGGACCTAGAGTCTGTCATACAGAGCGAAGTAAGTCAGAAAGAGAAAAACAAATACCCTATGCTAACACGTATATATGGAATCTAAAAAAACGGTACTGGTGAAGCTAGTGGCCGAGAGAGAATGGACTTGTGGACACGGGGAGGGGTAAGGGGAAGCTGGGACGAAGTGAGAGAGTAGCATTGACATATATACACTACCAAATGTAAAATAGATGGCTAGTGGGAAGCTGCTGCATAGCACAGGGAGATCAGCTCGGTGCTTTGTGACCACCTAGAGGGGTGGGATAGGGAGGGTGGGAGGGAAGCTCAAGAGGGAGGCGATATGGGGATATATGTATACGTACAGCTGATTCTCTTTTTTGCACAGCAGAAACTAACACAACATTGTAAAGCAATTATACTCCTATAAAAATGGAAAAAAAAAAAAACAAAACTCTGGCTAGAAGCTTGTAATGCTCTACGCATAGTCAGGTAATGCTCTATCTGAGTGTAAGATAGATAGATAGATAGATAGATAGATGAGAGACAGAATAAGAAAAAGAGAATAGGTCATATTTATGACTGGGTATTAATTTTTCAGAATATATATTGGAATCAGAAAGATTATTGTAAATAAAAAGTGCAGTTTTCTTTTGACAGTGACAGTCTATATATTCTTGTAGCTCAAGACCCTACATTATTCTCTAATAAGATATTAAAAATCAGACCAAACAAGACAAACTGTTTCAAAACAGTTTGCCAGTGGACAAGAAAAGCAGCAGCAGCCCTAAGAACATGCTCACCCCAAACCCTCGTCTGAAGATTGTACCATCTCTTTGGAATTCCCTTTAAAATTCAGTCTCTTCCAGACGGCACCAGTAAAACATGGAAAATGTCTCTCCACATAAAATTAAATTTACGTGGAAAAGTTAATTTGAAATCTAACATGACGTCTGATCTTCACAAATATTATTCCAAAACTCCTGCCAAATGGGCGCTTGTACAGTCTCATGCTTCACACTTAATTTCTTCTTAAATAAAATAATTGAAAAATTCATTGTTTTTTCTGGACTATTAGCTTAAAAGTTCTTATCTGATGAGACCATCTATTGGTGTCATTTCATTTACTCTAGGGCTGCCACTGAGGTTAAACCTCTATCACAAGTTTCAGCGTTTGCTATGGTTCAGACAAAATTTTTATTTGCCAGCTTGTTTGTTTGAATAGATGCAGTATTCTGCTGCCCTTGGGACAGTAACTCTTTTAACTTTCCTCCAAAATCTTGGGACCCTTTGCCCCAGGGCTATAAAGACAAATGTTGTAGAGAGCATATTCAAGCTCTGCCTGCCTCCCTGCTTGGAGGTGATCTTGGGGGTAAGGGGGAGTACTTTAAGCTTTTTCTCATCCAGTTTGTCCTAATATAGAGTGTGCTATAACTGAAGTGGGTTAGGCTCTGAAAAGTCCCTATCACTCCATGTCAGATACATAAATACCCGACTTTTAAGATTATAAATCACCTGCAATAAGATCTTCAGTGATCTGGGTAAGAAATCCTTTCCACATCACCTATTCATGTAGGGTTTTATTACTGGGTTATTTTAAAATCTAAGCCTATCACTTGTTTTCTTTTTTTATAATTAATTTTTATTGGAGTATAGTTGATTTACAATGTTGCATTAGTTTCTGCCTTACAGCAAAGTGTATCAGTTATACATATATGTATATTCACTCTTTTTTAGATTCTATTCCCATATAGGTCATTACAGAGAATTGAGTAGAGTTCCCTGTGCTATACAGTAGGTCATTATTAGTTAACTATTTTAGTAGTATGTATATGTCAATCCCAATCTCCCAATTTTTCCCTCTCACTCCCCCCCCTTGTAACTGTAAGTTTGTTTTCTACATCTGTGACTCTATTTCTGTTCATTTGTATCATTTTTTTAGATGCCACACATAAGTGATATCATATGATATTTACTTTTCTCTGTCTGACTTACTTCACTCAGTATGACAATCTCTATGTCCATCCATGTCACTTGTTTTCTTTATTTTCTTGATTGTCCCTTTGACTCTGCCATCCAGAGAGCTAGAGAGGGACACAGTGATGTATAGAACATGAGCTTTACTTTGCTGGGCTTTCTGGCTGTATGACTAGGGCAAAGGAATCTCTGAGCATCAGTTTCCTCAACTGGACAGGTGTAAGGATTAAATGTGACACAAAAGAGGTGTCACAAAAGTGATTGCTATTCATTACTAGTATTATTACTTTTTATTCACTTTACTATCAAAACATTATATTACATTTAAACATTGTATAAAAATTGCTTGTATAAAATTTCTGGAAGAATTTGAAACTATAGCCTAGTTAATGTGGGTAGGGGAGAGATAGATAGATAGATAGATATTGATAATCTTATTTGATCTTTCTATTAACCCCATGAAATAGGTAAAGCAGATAATATTCTGCCCGTTACATAAATGAAGAAACCATGGTTAGATAATTTAAGAAACCACCTTCCATGATTACAAAGCTACGAATTCCAGAAGTTTGACCCAGGCCTTCTGATTAAAACTCTCTTCTATGTTACCACACATCCTAGTTTATTTAATTCCTATTTCTCAAATGACTTATGAGCATGTGTCAGGTAAATGAAATGTTTGTAAAAGGAGGTCATTATCATTAGTAATAGGAGTACATTTCCTCATTTCCAAGGTAAATGACATAGGTTAAGAAATAGGCCCCTCTAATTGGATGCACAGCCATGCTTTGCTTACAACATTGTATAAGAAAAGGGTGGAAGGGGAAGAAGTGATCAGTGGAAAAAGTGAGAGAGTGGCATGGGCATATATACACTACCAAATGTAAAATAGATAGCTAGTGGGAAGCAGCCGCATAGCGCAGGGAGATCAGCTCGGGTAGAGGTGTGGGATAGGGAGGGTGGGAGGGAGCCACAAGAGGGAGGAGATATGGGGATATATGTATATGTATAACTGATTCACTTTGTTATAAAGCAGAAACTAACACACCACTGTAAGGCAATTATACTCCAATAAAGGTGTTAAAATTTAAAAAAAAAAGTGAAAAGTGGAGAACAAGTTTTATCCCTTTTAGTTGGTTAAGCAATTTGAAATTCTGAGCAAATCCCATTTCAACAATTAGAAGTCTTCACTGTTTTCCTCACAAAGTCCAAAGAATTACAGAATTTTTTGAAAAGCTGGAAGACCTTAGAGACTGAGGTCAAGGAAAGTGCAAGATGTTCCAAAGAATGCTGTCTGGGCAAAGCCATTTCAGAATATTAAATGGGTTATTATCTTTTCAAAACAACACTATTGGGAGCTGTATAATTATATTTTATATATGGCATGTCTCATTTTATTGATATCTCCTGGGAGTTCTGAAGTGCTTTGTGACCGAGTGGTTCCCTGCCCCCTCACCTCTGAGTAATGACAGAAGACCTGGTCGTTCTGACTTGTGCATCTAAACTGCTTGCATATATGCCTTTAATGTACCTACAGCAAATTGGCAAGAATGTGCTACATGCTGCACAGTACACATTACGGTTCTTCTTCATAGTCCGGGCTTAGAATACAGTCCTCTCTAGGTCTCCCTTCGGGGCTGGTTCCAGGATCCCTCACAGTTACCAAAATCTGTAGATGCTCAAGTCCCTTATAGAAAAGGGCGTAGTCCAGTCGGCCCTGCCTATCCATGGTTGCCCAAAGATCTTCAAACCGTGGTTGACTGAATCGTGGATGCCGAACCCACAGGTACTGAGGGCCGACTCTGTACAGAAACAGTTTGACTTTGAAATATAAAGAACACTGGCCCTACGATACTGTGAAATATTCACTTACCAACTAAAGCATCAATTTCACACTTGATTTTTAGGTATTTTCCCAGGAAATGACCCTGCCATAAAAGGCCTCTGTACTTGTTTGGTGACAGAGAAAGCACAGCCTAAGAGGGGTGAAGCACTGGGCTGGAAGAAGCCTTCAAAGCTCTGCCTTCAACATTCACAATGATTTATTTAACAAGCATGTATCGAGCACCTACTGAATGCTCAAAGCTGATAGCAAAGTATTTTCCATACAAAGAAGACTCCCACCCAAAGTAGGAGTGAAATTCACAATCAGTTCCAGATTTTCCTGGACACATGACTTCCTTTCAGAGCCGTAACTTGTGAATAATAAATTTGGTCACATTGCTAGGAAACTCCCCTGTTGTATTCAAGAATTAGACTAAAAATGCCTAGAAAAGATGTGCCGCCAGAACATTTGTGTCCTGGGGTATCTGCAGTTCTTTGGGTACCTCTATCTCTTCTGGTCCCTTGACCACTATAATATACTTCCTATTTTCTTTAAAAGTATATTGGGTTTTGCCTTAAAAGTTGTAAAAATGCTGATAGGATTTATTTCATTTTTTCATCTGTCCCCTGGGAAGGCTGGACTGAGAGACAAATATATACCAGTAAATTTTCATTATGTGTATGTACAGTTGATCTGAGCATGAAATGAAACTCACCGTTATGGTTGAACTATTTAAAGAAATCCACAGATGTGCCTTACAAAGCTGTGTATCAGGGACCTTTGATGATATATATTAGGGAAAAGATTGTAAAAACGTGAAAATTATCAC